>NC_133822.1:66306252-66609282 GCF_047830755.1 Zonotrichia albicollis
TCCCTATGTTTACGTTTTCTACCTCATCTTTTTTAAAATTTCTTTCCTCTCTTTTCAAGTCTTTCTTTTTTTCATTATCATATACAAGGAAATTAATTTTCTCCAACTTTCCTCACTACTTTTCCCATTCTTCTTCTGCTACTTCACCTTTGTCTCAAAGTTGCCAAGACATTTGTAATAAGGCTTCTTGATTTTCTTTAAGACTTTCATAGCTATATTAATGTTCTGTACCAAAAAGATGGCTTCGTGATATTCCTCAGAGATTTTTGCTCACTTTTGCAAACGTAGTAAGAACTAGAATTTTACATATATTGAAAAATTTGTGATGAAGTGACTGTCTGCTCCATCCCCAAAGGAGCCATCCCATCAGAGCAGAAAGGTCTGGAAAAGTATGGACCAAGATATCTTACACCAAATTAACATCCCAAACATAGAAGTTATATTATCACCCTTCCTGCTCTGCATGATGCACTTCTTGTTGAATGACTACAGACATTAATTAGAATGAAGAAATCTCTTCAGATCATATTTTAAAAGAAAAATCTGAAGTGTAAGTGTCTTGAGGAGAAGAAAAGTCCATGAATAGTAGGATTTGCCTTGTATTTTTCTCCAAACAAATCATACTTGTTGGTCTTTTAGTTAATGCAGTTGATGGGTAAATAAGAAGTCTTCAGTAATAGTAGACTAGTAACCTTATCTCCTTTTATAATTTTGTTAGCATTATACTGCTGACTTAATCTTCATGTACTATGTGGGTTTGTCTGGTATATAATAGGCACAATATAAATCTATAATCTACATTTATGCCAAAAAAAGGATACTGGGTAGTCTAATGTGACCCACTGTGCCCTCCAAGCCCAATTATGTGCATTTAACTCAGGTATATCTTTCTCAAAGACATTCAAACTACACTACAGCTTTTCAAAATATGAGGATTTAAGAAGAGAGAAATTTTGGTATAGAAGTGTCAACCCATCAATAGGAATGTGGTGATTTAAAATCAGCTGGGGATTAAACGCCAAACAAACTGCTCCACATCCACCCACCCCCTCTGGTGGGAGAGGATGGGGTCCACAGTGCTGGCTGCCAGCAACTGCCCCAGAGGAGGAAAAGATCAAAAGGTGGCCACTCCTCGTGTGTGCTCTCCCTTCTCTTCCCTCTGAGGGTACTCTACCCATAAATTATTCATGGGGTATAGAATAGAAAATATCGACATGCCCATGCTGCTCTAGGCTCCACTCTCTTTTTGGCACTTGCAAGCAAAACTAGAACAAGTGATCAGTGAGAAAGATGGAACTGGATCATATTAGATCACACATTGTTTATGTGATGAACATTCAAAAAAGAGCACCTTAGTAACTATAAATTGGATATGTTTTTCCTTATAAAATGCAGGGGGATATTAAAGATTCATCCCTGCCTCCACAGGGACTGTGAACATTTGAACTTTCCTAAATTAGCCTTTAGGAACATTTGCAGTACCGTAATAATTAAGCTGTCTCTTTTCTTGAAGATTTAAAGAGGTTGGTTTTTCTTTCTGGGCAACTTCACCGTGCTAATAAATTGTTATTTGGCATTTCACTAAATGTATTTTGCATATTTTTGGCTTTTCTTTTTGAAAAATGGATGATTTTGAAAAGGTCCACTGGATCTTTTAGTATGGAAGAAATGTTGCTACAACAAATAGTTTGTGTATATAGATTTATATAAATATATATGTATTAATTTGTGTGAAATTGGTTTTAACATTCAATGTGGGAGGGAAACAGGAGACTTTCAATAGCCATTTGAGCTTATTTCTCTACAAAACATGGTAAAAACAACAGAGACTATGTTTCTTTCCAGGTAATGAGTCACATATGAAGGTTTCTATTCCACAAATATATTTCTATTTATACCTCATCAAATGACTGAAAATTATTCATTCTTTTGTCCTTTCTGACTGCAAAAATGCACAGATATTTCTCTAGGATAATATGAACTTTCAGATTATATTTTAAAAAAATATTGTAGCATTTCATGAAAGCAGCTATCCATCTGTACCACAATTAATGAACCAGAATTGGCATTTTTCTCAGTTCTACATTTTCTACTAATCAGAAATTTGCCCCTGGGAAATACAAATGTCTGTGCTGAGTAGACACAAGGCGTAAAGCACTGATACAAAACATTTAATAGAAATCTGCATATAATGAAAATAATTCCTGAAAACTGTTGAGCCTCCCTGGCAAATAACTAGCATTGTGCAACAAAGTATGGAACCCAACTCAATGTCCTAATTTGATTTTACTTTTTCTTCTTTTTAATGTCATTGGATATAAACCAGTTTTTATTGTTAATCTCTTTTGGAAACCATATGAAATTGAGGTGTCTGATTAACGATTTTGTTCTTAGGAAAAAAAAAATATTATGTTCAAAATAATCTCCATATTAAACATGTTTTTTTAAAAAAAATATTGAAGCATCTCTGCTTATACCAGTATAGAAACTAAGGAATATATGTGTCCCAAATTAAACTGAGTTAATGATGGGATTAGGAGTAAAATGCAACACCCTGTCCCTGTGGAGATATGTCCTCTATCTAAAAACTCCTTTTCCCACCTCAGCTGTTCACAGGCAAGAGTGAGTACTGGCTGTGCTGTGTGCTTCACTGCTGATGGTCACAGAAGTGCTGGATGTAGAAAGAACCACAGGAAGGCAGCAGATGGTATTGTCTAGGGATAGAGTTGTAATTTATGCTCTGCATTTACTACCATACATACATTTAAATAATAAGAAATATAATGAAAGAGCAGTAGTTTCAGTCATGGCTTTTGGCATAATTCTGAGCCTGTGTTCAGAGTTTTTGAATTAATTATCCTGTCAATCACAGCCTAAAAGAGAAACCTAAAGATCCAGCTGTAATTTTCAACAGAATACTCTCAGAAAAACTAAATTAAAAAATGTATTATATACTATTAAAAAATTCATGCTAGTAAATGAGACTTTAGGACTCAACATCAGACTGCCCACATATTTTTTTTTTATTTATTCATTTACTTTAAAAATTTTCTTATACTAAACTCTTTATGCCTCAGGCATTCATCTGAAATCTTAATGCTGTAAGCCTTCAGGCTTACCAACAGTCACTGTGATGATGTTTTATAAATGTCTGTAGAGTAGTTTCAGGTTTTCTGCTGACTAACTGTCACAACTGGGAAATGCTAACGGATCCTGTCACCTCAGCCTCTCCGACTCATCTGTCATCTCTGGTCTCTTGGCTTGTCCCACCCCTAGAGGTGCCTGTTGCCATTCTGTCTGAAGGACTGACTGCAGCAAAGGAGGACTTCTGTGAACACTTATGATTGTGTGGATTTTCAAACCCAAACAAGACTTTAGCGAGAATTAATGTATTTCCCTTAGTTACATGTCCATTAAATCATCAGAACCATCAAGTCCAAATAATAAAATAGATGTTTACTAGGATTGCAGCCTACAAAAGCTCTATGTTTTTTTGTTTTGTTTTGTTTTTTGGGTTTTTTAAAATAATTTTAAAGCCTCATTTAATGGATGGAAAACAGTAGATACATGCACAAAAAAAAGAACAGTTTCTACCACGATCAACAAACCACAGCACTGTGTCAAGCACTTTGACCCAAAATGGTCTAGTATATCAGAGGAATAAACCCACAGCACAAAAGTTGCATTCAAGCACTGGTGAACTTTAGGTCAAGAGAAAATTAATTGAGTAATATCAGAATAATAATTATTCCACCCTGAAGAATTTTAAATGCACTCATCAGAAGTAATAAGTATTTATACATCAGATACAATAATTTTCATCAGAACTACTTTCTATCTGTTTTCACCCTTCTAATTTTTCTTGACTCCTGAACATTTTCATATCTTGATATTTTAAGTCTAGTGTTCTTGAATTTTTTTTGATTTTTCATCTGCTTTGATCTTTACATTTATACCTTAGCTTCTTGTGACTCATAAGAGGTATGCAATTATGTGTCTAATTCTATTTCAACTATTATCCTTCTTTTCTAGCAAAAAAAGAGTTGAGTTTAATTTGTTTAATGTAAAGCAAAATACGTTAAAAATATTCCTAAATTTAGGGCTTCAGAAAACTCCTTTCTTTCCCCTATTTTTTTTTACAGAAAAGTGCTTGATTTACACTTATGAGTAGGAAGAAAGATTTTATGATTTCCACACACATATGAAATGCTGAAATTAACAAAATAAGAATGATTTCTTACAGAAATCCAATTGCTTTTCTTAGTTGCTTTGAGTTAATTTTATTAGTTTCAATCTCCCAAATTCCTACACAGTCTTTTCTTAGAAATTGCCTAAGTTTGTAAGGTTTAGGCTACAGGACTCAATTCTTTGTCTTGCAGACTTCCATCCATTTTTGATATTTCTAACTCACTCCATGATATTGTCTGCATAGAATTGATTCTTTAGAACATTTAGTAGGTTGTAACATTTTTCCATTAAAGATTCTAATACTTTGTGGATTCAGATTTTGGTTCCCTTGTTTTTCTTTCCTTACAAAATCTTCATTTTCTCTTTTAGAATTTCTTGACATGAAAATAAAGCATTAAGCACTTTCAAACTTCTCCAGGGAAAAGTTTGGTCTACTTGAGCTGAGCCTTGTTATCTGTCAATCACTCAATCAGCCTTTATTTTATATACAGTAGCACAATGGAGAATGAATCTCAGAGTGCCGTGCATAATAGCTGTTAGTTAACAAGAGAAAGCTAATCTCAGCAGATGAATTTTCACCTTTGTTCTACATCTATGTAAAGAGTTTCTAATAACCTCAGGGACTAAGTGTTATTGCTTTAGGGTATATGCTTGAAGTCTTGGTCTCTGGGTTTTTTGCAGCTGTGCCCATGATAACTCTGGAATAAAATGAACTTGGGTTTTGACTAAAATAATAACAGCATCAATGACTGAATATTTATGCTATGCAGCATGACAGAGACTAATTACATTTTTGTGACTTAACAACTTACTATGGCCACTGGCTAAGCAAACTGTTATAAATAGATCAAGGCTGTGCTACTGAATCAGTATCCACACAGTAAAATTAATCGTAGCCACAGTCTTTGCTACTTGCACACTGATGAGGATTGCACCTGAGGGAGGTCACCAAGTTCTTATGCAAAACTGAAATATCCTGCTACCTAGGTAATTTTTACATGGCAAAACTTGCCCCTGACTCCATGACATGTCAAAAGACACCTCAGGAAGCCCCTCGTGAACTTTTCTTCTACACTTTTCCATTAAAAGAAACATTTTGTATCAAAGTGAATGGTGGTACTAAGTATGCCCTATACTTACAACACTGTTAGTAAAAGCAATAATTTCAGAAGTCCCATACCTAGGGTTTTTTCTCTTTTTGATGCTTAACAGAGAATTTTGAGCTCCCTACATAAGGAATTTGACTTTTTTTTTCTGGGTAATGTGTAGTCAGAAGAACAGAAGACTATGCAAAGTCTATGCAAAGTCTAAACAGAAGTCTATGCAAAATAGCAAATGTACCTTGAAAGTTTGAACATTGACACTTAAAAACAGTGTATGAATGTTACCCTTTGTTAGAATAAAAGAAGCAGCAGTAAATTAAAAAAATCACTGTAATATAAGCAGACTGTTTTGATTCTGCTACTAATTGAGCATCTTTTTCAGTGTAAACAAGCATGTAATGTCTATTGCTAGAGACAATTGAATAAACTCTGGTACAGGCTCATTTTGCAAACTACATGTGTTGACATCTGTATTAATAACATGATTATTAACAATTCGGATGAACAGCAGCCATTTCACAACTCAGATGAAAATGTCACAGAATTTTTCTGTATTACTGGTTTCTATTTAATCTAATAGATTTTTATAAGAATATTCAGATTTTAAGGTTTTGCATGTAAGTAGGCCAAATTTATCTCTGGTTTTCTCCAGGGAATGAATCACAGGATCACAAAATGGTTGGGTTTAAAAAGCACCTCTGGAGATTATTTAGTCCAAGCTCTTCTGCTAGAGAATGTTCACCTAGAGCAGATTGCACAGGATCATTTTCCAAGCAGCTTTTGAATATCTCCAAAGGAGGAGTCTCCACATCATCTCTGGACAGGCTCTTCCAGTTCTTTGTCGCCCTCAAAGGAAATAAGCTTTTCCTTATATTCAGATGGAAATTCCTGGTTTTAAATTTGTACCTGTTGCCCCTTGTCTTGTCATTAGGCACCACTGAAAAGAATCTGGTTCCATCCTCTTGATGGCCACCCCAAAGGTATTGGCATGCATTTATAAGTTCTCTTCACAGCCATCCCTTTTCCAAGCAATACTATTTCAGCTGCCTCAGCCTTTCCTCGTAACAAAGATGGTCCAGTTCCCCAATCACCCTGATAGCCCTTTGCTGGACCCTTTCCAGTAGTTTCTTGTCTTTCTTGCATTAGGGAGCCTAGAACTGGACTCAGCACTCCAGATGTGGCCTCCTCAGGGGCAGAATCACCTCCCTTGGTCCGATGGCCACACTCTTCCTAATGCATCAGCAGTTGCTTCCCAGCAGGTCAGGCCCTTGTGTCCACTTGTGCATGGGGTTATTCCTCCATGGGTGCACGATCCTACACTTGCCCTCACTGAACTTAGGTCCTTCTCCACTCAACTCTCCATCCTGTCCAGGTCTGGCTGAATGGCAGTACAACCTTCAGGTGTATCAGCCACTCCTACAAGTTTTCTATTTTTAACAAACTTGTCAAACATACTAGGATCTTGTACTGACCTTGGAGAAGACCACTGGAAATGGGCCTCTAATTAGACTGCACCTCTGACTGCAGCAGTCTGAGCTCTGCCATTTGCCCAGCTCTTTATTCACCTCACTGTCCACTCATCTATCCCATACCTGATCTTACACGGGAGCATCTTATGGGAGAGAGTATCAAAAGCTTTGCTGAAGACAACATCCAGTGCTCTCCCCTCATCTATCCAGCCAGTCATGTCAGCACAGAAGAGTTCTGAATTGGCCCAGCATGATTTCTAATTTAGGAATCCATGCTGGCTACCCTGAAAACATACCTTTTATCCACATGCGTAGAATGAACATCCATAATGAACTGTTCCATCACCTTTCCAGGGATTTAGGTGAGGATGGATTACCTGTAGTTCTCTGGGTCCCTCTGTTCACCCTTTTTGAACACTGGAGAGACTTTGTCATTCCACCAGTCCTGGGGCATCTCTCCTGCTCTCCGTGACTTCTCAAAGATTACAGAGAGTGGCTTGAAATAACATCAGTCATCTCCTTCTGCTGGTATTTCCTCTGTGGGTTTAGGGTAAAATTAGAGGAGCAAGGCAAAAGGGTATCTTCTTCTTTTCCTTCTTTTTTTGATTGGTTGATTATTTCATGGAAAACTTCCAATTTAAAAGTATACTTCAGGAAGGGAAAACCTTGAAAATATTTCCTCAAACATTTCAAGTAATAGATTAAAACTTAATACAAAAAATAAAATTGGAGTGTTCAGAGGAAACCAGAATGTAACAGCACAAAGAAGGTATCTATCTCAAAAAACTGCAGTATATAGGTAAAGCTGTAGGGGTAATTTGACCTTCAAGCCCTGAATGGGAAGGTTTTTGAGATAGAAGGTACGTCCCTGAAGTAGGGGTACCTGTGTTCATGACTGAAATAGAAGAAAAAGCTAGTCATTCTAGTCAGGGCAACGATATGGTGTAAAAGACCTATCTAGAAGTAAGCACATTTTGGAAGATATTTTTATCTCCATATTTCCACATTATTTCCCCTATGGCAAAATGTTAGTATATATTTGTTACAACAATTTTCTGTGAGATTTAATAAACTTCACTGGGAATTAAATTCGTTTAAAAGTAGCAGGTTTTCATAACACATATTCAGACCTCAGAAAGAATCAGTATGTCAGACCAAATTAATCTCAATCTTTTTTAAAAAGCTTGCTAACGCATGTCAATTAATAAGCAGAGAGCTTATGATAATTGGCAGTTAACACTCTATTATGAATAAGGTTGTTTGCTCTTAATGGAACGTAATGGATTGCAATTCTGTGCTTTAATATTACATGCCAAAGCATGCCTCTCTCACCTCCCTTTCTGTCCTCACAACAAATTACACAATATTTGACAATGATAAGTAGACAAAGGATTATACTCAACACATTTAATATGGAGTATTAAATACACCAAATGTAGACACTAGGTAAGTGCTGTTAATACAGGCATTCCTGTCACTTCTAGTATGAAAATGCCAAATTTTGTTTTGTTTTGTTTTCCACCTGCTGTTGGTAAAAGTCACAAAATTCAGTGGGTGTTCTGTCACAAATGGTGTTCCCCAGGACTCAATTTAAAGGCCAGTTCTGTTTGATACCTTTCTCAATGATCTGGATGAGGGGATTGAGTACACCCTCAGTTTGCAGAGGACACCAAGCTGGGTGGGAGTATTGATCTGCTGGAGGGTAGGAGGGCTCTGCAGAGAGATCAGGGATTGATGGGCTGAGGACAACTGTGTGAGGTTCAACAAGGCCAAGTGCTGCACTGTCGCAGACATCTTTTCATTAAAAATCTTTCTTTAACATTTTTTCTTCCTGAGAAGCTGAGAGGCTTCAGGAACAAAATGTAAACAATGGTTATCTGCTGCTGTGGAATGCAACAGGTCCATCTGTGATTGGTTTCACGTGCTTGTTTGTAATTAATGGCCAATCACAGTGAAGCTAGCTTGGACAGAGAGTCTGAGGCAGCTGCCTTTGTTATCATTCTTTTCTATCCTATTCTTAGCTTAGCTAGCCTTCTGAGATGAAACTTTTCCTTCTATTCTTTTTATTGTAGTTTTAATGTAATGTATATCATAAAATAATAAATCAAGCCTTCTGGAGTCAACATTCTTGTCTCTTCCTTCAGCATAAGACACCTGTGACCACCGTCACACTGCACTTCTGTCACAACAACTGTCTGCAGCACGACCGGTTAGGTGACACTGGCTGGAAAGCTGCCTGGTGGAAAATAAAACTGGAGGTGCTGTTCAACAGATGGATGAACATGATCCAGCATTATTCCCAGGTGGCCAAAAAGGTCAATGGCATCGTGGCTTTTTTCATTATTAGTGTGGCAGCAGGACCAGGGAAGTGACTGTCCTCCTGCACTTGATAATGGTGAGCTCACACCTCATTGTCCAGTTCTGGGCCCCTCACTTTCGAGAAAGATATTGAGGTGTTGGAGCATGTCCAGAGAAGGGCAAGAGAGCTGGGAAGTTTCTAGGGAGTAAGTCATGTGAGAAGTGTCAGAGGTAGCTCGTTGTTAACTTTGAGAAGAGTAGGCTCAGGGGACACTCACCAGAACTACCTGAAATGTCAGTCCCTTCTCCCAAAAATCTGAAACAGGATAAGAGGAAATGGTTGCAAGTTGCATCAGGGGAGGTTTAGGTTGCATATTCAAAAATGGGGGAAAGAGTTTTCAAGAACTGGAAGGGGCTGCCCAGGGAACTGATGGAATCATCATCCCTAGAGATATTTAGATGTGGACCTAGGGACAAGTGGTGGACGTGACAGTGTTAGGTTAAGTGTTGGACTTGATGGTTTTAAAGGTCTTTTATAATCTACACAATTCTATAATTATTTTCAGGTGTAAATAAACAGTAAATACAAATCTAGAAAGCACTGGGATTTAGACTAAGTGATCTTTGTTAATAATTGCTATTTCTTGTGTGACAGTTCAGAAGAAATAAACTTGCTCATAGGAATCTGTAAGTGATCCTTAAGTGAGGTAAGTGAGTAGTAAATTGACACAAGAGCCTAGTGAGGAATTGTTTCTGTCATTTTCTACTGGGAATTAACTTAGGTCAGTTCCCTATCAGGGGATAAAAATATACAAAGACAAAGAAAGGATGCTTGCACTCTTTGTAGTGTAGACATGCACCGTATTTGTTTAATTGCACAGAGCAATAGCAGTATTTCTTTTCAAGCCAGTGCTAATTACAATTTGAATCAATCTCTTCGCCATTGCTAGCAGTAAACTTTAAAATATGTTTGCTTTTTTGACTTCACAGCAGTGAATGTATTGGCTTCTTAGGTTTTTCTTTCATTTATTTTTACTGAAGTGTCTGTCTGTCGATCTATCTATCTATCTATCTATCTATCATCTATCTATCTATCTTTTTAAAACCTTATTGTCATGCACTACTAATCTAGTAATAGAAGTGCATGAAAATATCTAATAGCTAAAAAGAAACCAATCTACCTTTGTGCAGATAAGTTGTATGAATTATAAAACAAGAAAAGCCACCAAGATACTGGAATTGGAGTACATATTGCCCTGTTTACAAAACCAGCGCAATGAAAACTTCCTCTTCCCCAAATTATTACTTCCACTGATTTCATTTGAAATAATAATTATTGATAATTAAATACTATCAGAACCAAGAGGAAAGGGAAAAACATGAAGTGTATGCACTGAATCTTAATGTCACAAGAAATAAAAGTGTCTACATGATGCAACAAGGCTGAAAAGGTCTTATTCAGTTTCTTGATCAAACCGAATTCCCATTTCTGAAGATGTCAATTTAATTATTCAACAACATAGAGCAGATGTAATGGATATATTATTGTTTGAATCACTTGTGATTCTTTTGAAGCTTCTTTTGAAGCTCTTTTGATATATAATCTACCTCCAAAACCAGACAATAGAAGTATTATCTTAAGAAAATCTCAGATTATTAATAATATTAGAGGTGTCTAGCAAAGGAATAAATCCTTTTCTTCTTACCAAACCTTTTAACAGCTCCATCACCATAGTTCTTAATATGGTGATGTAGCTTCTTTATAAGGTTTATTAGCAGCAGAGCACCTGTATTTAACTAACCTTATCTACTCCTAGACTTCTAGAAGCAAAAAAAATTATCTGAATCTTGTCTATATTCTGGAAAGGATATTTATGCTGTAGAAATTGTAGAGAACATCCTTCTGAAATGGCAAATTGAGAAAACCTTTTTAAAGAATTAGAAAGAGATTGTTGTAACATCTAGCTTCATTTGTTGAGATCCTGGTGCCAACAAATGGACAAAACTGTCAGAAAATGAAGAACTCTTACCTTTTATCCTTTATGTTGAAAATTAAATCCGGTATAACACTGATAAATAAATTCTCAGATATATATGTTGATATTTTCATGGTACATACTTACACTCATACAGACTTAATAATACGAAACTTAAGAACACTGGAAGCACTGTATAATCCTCTTTATACTTTGAATTTTAGTTTGGTTGAGTAATTGAGTTTTATTATAACAAAACCAAACAAAGATGGAGATAAACCAAATCCCAACAAAAACAAGAACAACCAACCAACCAACCAAAACCCACAAGCAGATAATTGTTTCCATTTAGTCATTCTGGGGCTGTCTAAATTCACAACTGCTGGAAAAACTTTATGGATTCAGGCCAAGGTGTACGCACTAGTTAGTACTTGAGTATCTGCCTGAGCTGACCTACAAAATCAACTGCTTAAAAAGAACAATGTTCATTTAAAGTGAATGAATCTGATCCTTGGAGATGCTGCTTACTATGTTATGTGCTATTGTAAGTTTCTAATTCTGGGTAAAATTAAGACTTGACAAGGAAATGTAAAGGGCAGAGAGTCAGTCACTGTTTCCTCAGTACAGGAAAAGCAAAAGTGCTCAGCATTTTTTGCACAGATCAAGACTGCACCTTTAAAGTGAGCGATGCCAGTCACTGAAATTGTTTGCATCACAAATAATTGTGATACAATTTCAGTGCAGTTTCTTAAAATGTATAAGCTGGTTCTTTTCAGATGAAATCAAGTCAGCAGATAAAGTTGGTAAAAGCACCTTCTATTCTCCAGTTGGCAATTGTATGTTTTATTTGGTTGTTTGGTTTTTTTAGTTTTCATTTGACTTTTTTGTTTGGTTCGGTACAGTTTGGTCTTTTTGTTGCTTGATTTCTGAGATTGGGGTTTTTCTATTGTTTTAATGTACAATCACAGAATCAGACTAGGGATAATTTGAAGTAAAAAATTAAAATAATCCAAATAAACTGTGAGGAAATAAGGTCCTCAACATGAACTCTTTTCCTGTACAGATTCACTCACTGTGCTACAAATTTATACAGGTGTAGGGAATGGCATTTGCAAGTCAGTGATCCCCAAGTATATGGAAATGATCTAGGTGTAGATCCTGGTTAATATGCTTGTTCACCACATTTCATAGCCCTGAAATATGATGCAATGGTGGAGTTCCTTTTGTATTATGAGGTGTGTTTGGAATTCTGGTTCTTAAAATCAGTGTTCTTAATGAAATTATCATGGTTTGATTCTTCTTCATGGTTACTCTTGCATTCCCTCAGGCTTTTATGCCACAATAGGAAAAAAGCCTTCAGCAGCACACAACCAGCATTGGTTTGTGTCATTTGTGTGATTGTCATGGCTTTGGGAGAGGGATGTCATATCCTTACATTTCACTTTCTAACCATCACTTTCTCCCTTTGTTTTCCAGTGCCTGTACATAATTTCCAAATTTACAAATTTAACAAATTCTCTAATATAAACATGACCCAATAAGCTATTAAATTGTATGCAACAGAAAATAATGTGTGGTATCTTTCTGTGCAGAACAGGTGAATTGAAACATAATTGAAAAAAATGCGTGTGTGCATCCCAGCATGTGTTTATATTTAAGTAATGAATTAGAATAAGGGTAAAAACAAAGATCCCAGAGATGATTTGCTATTTTTAATGTTGAATATCTCATTATTTAATTATTAATGCAGTTGATT
Organism: Zonotrichia albicollis; assembly: GCF_047830755.1. NCBI lineage: Eukaryota > Metazoa > Chordata > Aves > Passeriformes > Passerellidae > Zonotrichia > Zonotrichia albicollis. The sequence goes on from NC_133822.1 coordinate 66,319,043, forward strand.
TTTCTACTTATTTCAAAAAAACCAAAAAACCACTTCAGCGCTTACCAGAAAACCATTAGTAAAACCCAAGTTTGATATTTTATAATAAATATTGATTTTGTTGAAGTCAGTGGAAGAATTCCAATTTAATTTTCAGAATTTATCATAAGAATAAATATCTTTAATTACAGAATGCAAAGTCTCATTTTGAAAGCACCTAGGGTCACAATTAATTCTTTTACTCCATTAATGTTATAAGTTTCCATTTATGCCTAATCTTTTGTTTATCTCTTGTTTGAAAGAAGAATCTGAAGCGCTGCTATGAAAAAACCAAAATAATCTGTAAATTAATGAATCCATTTCCTTCTAATCAACCTTTTAGATATAGTTAAATAAGGATAAAATAATGAACAAATCTCATCTTTCCAAAAATATTTTGAAAAGAAACAAATTTTAGGTCCCTTTTTACTGGCTGAAAATGGAACTGTAGCTCTCTACATAACAGTGATGCATTTGAAAATAGTAATTAGGATCTACACCTTTCTAGATCTGTGAAAGTGAGAACAGCAATAGGAGATATGCCTAGGGAGCATTAGAATAATTAAATCTTCCTAGTGTAATAGCATGATAGATTGAAAAGTATCAGACGCAGAAAAAATGCCTTCCCTAGATACTTTAAAAAATTGATACAAAGCTTGAGGGAACAGAAATACCATCTTGCCCATTCATGAAGCCTTACGAGAAGGGTTAGGAAATTAACCCCTTTTTCCTAACATCTAATTGGAATCTGAAAGAACAATCTCATTGAAGTGCATCACAGAAACCTGATACACTGACAAGTATTCAACCGAAAACAATTTGCATTTGCTTGGCTTGAATTAGAAAAGAAAAAGCAAAAAGAAATAAAAGTTTCCTCAGACCAAATTTTGTACATGGAAACACAGATGGAAGTGTTTCAGAACCTGGAAAATATAAAATAAGCAAGGAACAAAGTCCAACGGTTTTTTGCCATTTGTATTCGTAAAAGTCTACACTTGAGGAGAACTGGGCAAACCCAGGAACAATTTTAAAGGAATGTGGGCAGCCTAGCAATGAGTATCCTCCTTAGCGCTGCTTTGCTAAGAACTGCATCTCTTACAAGCCCATATGTTCAGGATACCTTTTCTCCAGAAGTCCCAAATAGACAGATCAAAATAACAGCTTCATTTTTAGAGGAAAAATACTCCAATGTTATATGGGCTTTTGTTTTACTGTTGTTGGATTTTTTTTTTTTTTTAAGGAATTAAGTGTTTCTTCATGGAACTATAGGAATAAGGGAATTTTCTGGCATTTGTCAGAGGAGCTTGGATGATAAACATAACTGTAAGACAAAATGTTCTTCCTCCTGAGGTATCAAAATCAATAAAAAGCTCAGACTGTGTTGAATCAGGGGAGAAAAAACTGGTGCATGAGTTACGATACTACATTATATGTTTTGCCTTCTAGCTGCAGGTCCTGGGTCAGTGCTGGTCAATACTTAAACACAACCTGTCCACCTTTATCCTGTTAAGGAGAGGAAGCCACTAAAGGTCTCAGACATGGGACTTGCTAAGGGATTAGTGCCAGAAAACCTACCCTTCCTAGCTCATGAAATGCTCTGGTGGTTGGGATTCTCCTCTTGATACATGAAGATTTCACCATAGATGTCTAAGTATAAGCTACATTGGAATGAAGAAAACACAATTATTTCATGGTCAAGCAACTGTTTAAAGATGTTATAATGGCTCTCTTAATTTTTCTCTTCCATTACTTTCCTTCTGTTGCAGTCAGTTTCCACCGTCCTGCCATTAATTATATCATAAACAATGGGTACTCAGGAGAGATTCAGCTAGCCTGAGATGGATGATTCTTCTTAGGCTCACTCAAGACCTAAATCTTTCAACTTGGCATCTCTGCATGTGAATAGGAGCCAGGCTGAGAGTATTCTTAATAATGTCTAAAAGATTTCCCAAATCTGGAAGAAAAGGGAAACAAGGAACAAACCCAACTGAAAAATAAAGCAAAACCCCAAACACACAGTTTTGAGAAGTTTTGTCACAAATATAATATAAAATTTAAGGATGTTATTTTGTGTAAAAACTGTTTATTTCTCTTTTCTTTCTCCATAAATGAAATTAAGCTTGAAAATTTATGAGGTGTTTCTTGTACTAGTTTTAAAATGCGTTGGAACATGTAAGTACAGGAATCATACCTGTGAGAAGGGGAGAGTTTTTAGAATATTTCTGAACTTTGTAAAATTGAAATGCATTTAGAAACAAAATTTCTAGTATTACTGTAATTTAAACTGGTTTATTCTGCCTAAAAGCAATTAAAGACTTTGATAACCATTTTTAATGTGTGATTTTATTCACATTTTTCCGTGTAAGCAAATTCAAGGAAAAAACCTGTCTGCTGTGACTGAATTATCTGCAATTCCTTCTGTTTCAGTTTTTCTTGGTTCCATTGCACCTCTATGGATTAGTCTTCCATAAAATCTATGTTTTTTATATTATATAAAAATTTCATAATTATATTTTTTCGTTACCATAATTGAGTTTCTTTCACAAGTAGTGACTCATTTCATTTTTCAAAACCTAAAACCTCTAAACTGTGCAAAGATATTTTGCATGATCTTACTATGGGTCTAAATAGCACAGGTGGCAGCAATCTGGTATAGAATACACCATGTTTGAATTATAAATCAAGTACATTAAAGAATCAAAAGCAAAACTCAATTAAAAGAACTAATTGACAAAATTTAAAATTAAAAAAGTAAATTAACTAGTAAAAAACTTGGTTAAGAACAGAATGACTAATGTTATACCCTTAAATCACTGAACAAAGCCAAAGTATCCTACAAAAAGAAAAACATTGCATTTCATTTTTTATTGAAAATATACATATTAAAATACATGATTCCACCAATTTTTGTGTTGTGTGTTCTTGCATTAATTTAATTTAATGTACCTTTGCATTATTTTCTAGCTACATTTATTTCAAATCTTCATTGTTTACATAAGATATTCATGAGCTTGTTTGTAGAACTTGGAATGACAAGAGCCTTACAAATGATTATGGCTTTAACAGGTTTTCAGATCAGTGAAATATAAAAAGTTGATTAGTTTTTGGGATGAACTATGCTTATTCTAAGAACCTTTCCTGAAGCACCACTCAGTTTGCAAGGGGTATCTGATTTTGTGTATTCCAAGAGGACACAGTTCCTTTCATTTCAAGGGAACGTGAACGTTGTCGCGTTCCGCGTCCATCAATATCCATCTCCCGCTCTCCAAAGTCTGACTCTCCACCACCCCTTATCAGACATCTTGACAGTATAATTGGAAACTGGTATCAGTGGGGAGGTTAATGTGTCACAGAAAGCAGCATTTCACCTGAGTCTTTTTTCACAACCTTTCTGCTAAAAGGTCATACTTGTACAATCAGATGGAACAAGCATGCTCATCTGTTTCAACAACACCGACAGTTGTTTCTAAGTTTCTTTTTTATTTTTGAAAGCTGAAATTATTCCCTACTCTAACTCTCAGTGATTTGTTTTCCTTTTTGATCAGTTGTAACATTGTATTTTTAATTTAAAACTTGTCTTCTTGTGACCAAATGGAATGCAAGGACTAGCACCAGTTATCAGTCTTTGATTAACAAAAATGTACATAGAGAACCATCTTGAAGGTCAGTGTTCTACAGATCATACAGTGTGTGATTTATTTTTCAATATCCAAGTTGTTTGAAGTAATGCGAGTGTTTTCTTATTTTACAGAAACAAGATATCAGAATCCAGGAACATTTTGTTGATATTTCTTTATTCTCTTATAATTTCAGCAATAATGATTTGCAGTGGCCAAAAGCAATTCCTGTTTGCTTTATTTTCCTAAAATTTATTTTGTAATTAGTGTAAAACCTTAAAATTCTTTTTCCTGCCTTTTTCTCCAGTGTTTTATTTCTCAAGACGTGTTATTTTTTCAGTGTATTACTATATAAATTTTAATTAGTGTAGGAATTTTATTAGTCTTTGCTGTACCTCTCTTCTGCTTAAACTTCTTTTCTGATGTTAGATGCTCATACAAATAGACATTCACAAAAACACCTTTGTTTTGATTTTCTGTGTCAAGAAATTGTTACCTAACACTGTTTGAATTTAAGTTAGCTTGCATAATATGTGTCTGTTTTCAGTGTCATAACTAAAGGAACATTATTAATGGAAACTGAAATATTATTAGCAGTCAGCAACAAATTAACAGTTTTCTCCAGATCAGTAAAAGATGTTGAAATACTTATTTACTCCATGTAGCAAAAACCAAAGAAGAGAAATACTCTGGACATCCAAACTGTATCTTGATTTCCCTTTGATGTTGAAAATCTCTTCAGACCTTTTTAGCATGAGTGATACCTGTGACACAAACTTCTGCAAAAACTCAATGTTGCAAACTTGCCTTTTCTAGTTTATTTGTAATTAACAATGTTATTGAAGAAAATCAGCAGAAAATTATCTCTTATGTTTCATAATATTTTTTCATACTCCTCTTTGTAAATGTTAAAAATTTACTGCTTTATAGGAATGCTTGAGATAGTAAGTTAAAACTGATAATAGATTCAAATTAGTATTAAAATTAGGGTGAAAAATATTTAAGCACAGATTAGTATTTCCTTAGGCAGATTGCTGTTGAGAGAAGGCCTAAACCTTAGCCTAGGTATCCTGTCTGTCCTAAATTCCTATTTTCTTTCTTTTCCTGTCCCTTCCTCCTTCCCTTTCTCTTTTTTCTGTCTCTTTAATTATACAAATTCTCAGTGAAAGTAAACTTTGATTGACTGCTAGAGAAAATTCTATCTGGATTTCCATGGATTCCTTATTAGCTAGCTAACCAGGTATTATTAATATAAGCACTTTGTCTTCCTTTTCTTTCCTACTCTTTGTACCAGATTGCAAGGCAAGATGTTTTCAATTACCATCTGTATGGCAGATTATCTTTTGTCAAGTGGGCAGTTTGCCTTATCTCTCTCTTTGAGTGACCACAGTCACTCCTCCCTCCAGAGGGGACATCTGTTGATAACAGCTATTGAATGTCACTGCATGGCTGGTAAGAACTATAACATCACATTGTGAAATGCTCCGCCCAGAGGGAGGAGCCAAGCATTGCTACCCAGATATAGTCCAGAAGTTTTTGAGGCACCAGCACGGCTTTCTTCACTGGATTCCCCAGAAGAACAGCAGCTGTCTCTTCTTCCACTAGATCTTCAGAGGAAGAATGCATCCTTCTCTACAGGACCCCCTTGCTCCAACAGAACCGTACTTGGCACTTCAGGAAGATTGCAGCCACACTTCCAATTGGACTGCTACCAACACTGTGACCCACAGGGTGTCAGGTTGGGTTCTGACTCTGTCACTGTTTTTCTAGTGTACTGCATTGTTTATTTTATCCTTTTTTTTCTTACCTATTAAAGAACTGTTATTTCCTGCTCCCATATTTTTGCCTGAGATCCCCTTAATTTAAAATTTATAGCAATTCGGAGGGGTGGGGAGGGTTTACATTCTCCAGGGGAGGCTCCTGCCTTCCTTAGCAGAATCCTATCTTTCCAAACCAAGACACTCTTTTATATATTTTACCCTATTGTTGTGGTTTGACCCCAACACCCAAACCCCACATTGCCATTCCCTCACTCTTCCACCAACAGGATCATGGAGTGAATTGGAAGTGTAAAAGCTAGAAAACTCATGGGTGGGGATAAAGACATTTAAGGAAAAGCTGTGAACACAAAGCAAAATAAGTAATTATTTCCCGGATTTCCCTTAGTAGGCAGAGGTTCAACCATCTCCAGGAGAACAGGGTCCCATCACACATAATGGTGACTTGGAAAGACAAATATCATCACTCCACCAATGTCCACCCCCTTCCTCCTCCTTCCTGCAGATTTACTTGCTCCATGTGTGGGGGCCTGAATATATGTTGTATTGTAAGATCTGTGTGTGTGTCTGGGTTGCTCCAAACGAGCTGCAGCTGCAGGGTCCTTAGTTGGGCAGCAGCTGTAGCTCGTGAGGGTAACTGAGATAAATAGGGGTGGGTCAAGAGCCCAAGAGGAGCCCCTGAGAAGATAGAAGAAGAGCCCCGGCAGAGAGGGAAGAACAACGCTGCAGCCAAACAGAGAGAGAGAGAAGGTATGGAATCCCCCGGACAGCTGAGAGCTGTGACAGCCTGAGAGCTGGGACTTTACGTGTATAGCAGCCAGAGAGCAAAGATTACAACAACTGGTGACCCCGTGTGAAGATGAACATGCAGCCAAACAGAGAGAGAGAAGGTATGGAATCCCCCGGATAGCCGAGAGCTGTGCAGCCTGAGAGCTGGGACTTTGGAATAGCAGCCTGAGAGCTGGGACTTTGGAATGGCAGCCTGAGAGCTGGGACTGTGTGTATATTATAATTGTGTAATTGTTAAAAGAAAAGGGGGAAATGTGGGGGCCTGAATACATGTTGTATTGTGAGATCAGTGTGTGTCTAGGTTACTCCAAACGAGCTGCAGCTGCAGGGTCCTTAGTTGGGCAACAGCTGTGGCTCGTGAGGGTAACTGAGATAAATAGGGGTGGGTCAAGAGCCCAAGAGGAGCCCCTGAGAAGATAGAAGAAGAGCCCCGGCAGAGAGGGAAGAACAACGCTGCAGCCAAACAGAGAGAGAGAGAAGGTATGGAATCCCCCGGACAGCCAAGAGCTGTGACAGCCTGAGAGCTGGGACTTTACGTGTGTGGCAGCCTGAGAGCGAAGATTACAACACCATGTGTAACTACATGGTCTGGAAAATCCCTTTGGTCATCTGGGGTCACTTGTCCTGGCTGTGTCTCTACCCAACCACCCCTGCATGCTCCACTTCCTCACCAGCATGGCTGTATGTAAAGCAGAAAAGGCCTTGGCTCTGGCTTATCCCTGCTCAGCAACAACAACATTTCTATGTCATCAACACTGTGTTCAGCTGAAATTCAAAACCTAGCCCCATACCAGTCACTGCAAATAAAATTAATGCTACCCGAGAGAAAACAAGCACAGCTATCTACCAGTCTTCTCTCAGCTATTATTCACCCAGGATAAAAAAATCCTGAATTCTGTAGGTGCTTTATTTTTCTCCCAAATTATACATCAATTTTCTCTTTGCAGTGCCCCTTATTATGGCGCTTTATTACCATAAGAGTTGTATTCTTTACTGATACTGCTGCTTTGCAAGTAAAGGCACTTTCCCTACTTCGCCAAGTGTGTATATGGCACATTTAATAGTTTTGACAAACAGAGAAGTGAAACATTGTCAGCTTTGGGGAAAAAATCCATGAAGGCAGCAGCAGCAGCGAGTATATAAGATGGATACATGAGATATGTGAAGAAGGTGGATATTATTTTTTTTCCCAGTGCTTCCTACACCATTTAAAAAATGGAGAATTGCGAGACAGTCATCTATCACATCACATGAAACAGCTATCAGAGGGTATATGGAGAAAGAAGGATTGTGTCAATAATGGGAAAACAGCAGACAACAGTTGAGATTTATAACCATGAACTAGCAATGAGCTGCATAGATACTGGCTTTTCTGCCTCTCTGACAACTCATATATCTGTAATATGTTTTCCATCTAATTGTGGGGATTCAGCTGCTCATGACTGGTTGCAGGATTAACTCTTGTGTTTGGAATGGAAAGAACGTAGCAGCAGAGAAGGGAAAGGAAGGCAAGACAGGGGTCTAATTTGGCACTGGTGGGCAATAACAGCCAATATGTGGAATATGGGGAATGAGACTAATTATCAAACCTCAAGACAGAAAACATATAGAAAGGTAAAAAGAAAAATCAGAGGGAAATACTGAATTGCTATCTAATTACTGAATTAGGAAATAAATCTCCTGTACTACTTCCTATTTTAGGTGATGAAAATGCTTGTTTTTAATGGAAAAATTTAAGAACTACTGATTTGTTAAAAAAAAAAAGATAATATAAACAAGATGAATAACCAACATTTTGTGATGCTGAATTATGTCCCTGGTAAATCACTGAAGAAAATATTGAAAGAAAACAAAACAGTCATAAATTTATTTGGTGAAATTACAGACATTTCAGCATGTGAAGAAAGCAGTCTTGTATTCTCTTTGAAAGGGAAAATGAGCTAGGGACACTTCTGTCTGCATTGTCACATGGAGTATTGACATTTCAATACCAACTGTCCACTGTTCTTGAAATATGAGTCTGTGAAATATAGTATGCTAAAAGAAACAGGTACGCATGTCTGAATTCATATCGTGTTAGCCTCCAAATTAATTGAGCCGGACAATATAAACGCCTTCTCCAACCAGAACAGCTGTCTTACTCCTATCTCAGCTGTGGCAGATGAAGAAGTAGAAGAGATGAAGCTGTAAATTAAGGAGAAACCAAAGCAACAGTGAGCCTTCATTAAATGAGTAATGGCACAGAGACTGTAGATAAAGTGTTGGAGGCCAAAGACAGTAAAGAAGTTTTTATTATATATCAGTTTTTGGTCGCCTAGAAGAGATTTTTTTGGTCATTTTTTTGCTGTTCCAGAGTGCAAAAGAAATCTGATGCGGCCAAGTAACCAAAAGGTATCTTGTTCCCTATGAAGAGAGGTATCTGCTCTCACATAAGAAAAAAATTCCATCTTTAAAACAGGAAAAACTGTTTGAAAAGGAGAGCTCACAGGTAGACTCAATTTCTAATGGCTTTTTGTATTATTGATGAACTCTGGTATTGGAATGCAAGGAGTCTTGATTGATCAAAACATTAAAAATTGCTGCAGGTAACAGTTTGAGCTTAGAGTAAACTTGAGCTGATAAATTTATCTTTTCGCTTCTAATCACTACAATTTTATGTCTTCATATCAGTGGCAACAGTTCTGAAGTTGTTCTTTGTGAAAACCCTAAATTCTGATTAACAGAAGTAAACTGAATGCTCACAAGTACTTCATAAGCTCTTTAATTGACTTTGGAGGTCTCATTGTCAAATAAGAGAGATTTATTGGAATTAAATGATTACATTAGTCATTCCTTACAATTTATTTAGTTCTAATCTGGTACAATATAGACTGGGCCCCTGGAGAAACAAATCCAGTCATCAGCGTGATGGGGTTAGAAAATTCTGTTGTTTCAGAGTGAGTCTGTCTTGTGAATGTTATTGTGGTCTTGTGTTGTGTGTCCTCTATTACACAGAAATTCAGAATTTATAACCAGGAATTCTAGTTTTGGTGGTTGAAAAAGCTTTTGATTAGGATTCATGTATAAAACACTTGTCTAATACATCCAATAAGCATGAAAGCATTCAGTGGAAAACTTACAACCAGTCTCCTGATGATATAATGAATTAAAAGATGTGGTGTAATTCTCATGATGGAACTTTCACTCCTCAAATAGCTCTGTCATAGCAAAATGAACTACACATAGCTGGTGCAGCCTGGGCTTCCCAGGTACTTGGAGCAATGAAGGTCTTTTTCCCACTTTTTTTTCAGATATTTAGGTAAGAATGTTTTTATTATAGTGCTGAAATAACTAGGAATTCTGAGCCATGAAAGAGAGCAAAATACATACATCTGTAAAGCTGTAATTTAATTGTGCTAAAGGATCTTTAACTCCCAGTCTTCTTAAGGCACTTTTAAATAGGATATTCATCACTGGGTACTAAAAATAGAAGTTAGTTGGTTTTTTAATTGTTTTTCACCTGAAATATAGTAACATTCATATTTATTTTGTGCATCTCTGCTGTTTCTATTTTGTTGTAGGGATTACAAGCAAGGAGGTGTCCTGAACTCGGACTAAGTGTTGGGAATTTGTTCCAGCTTCCTGAAAAATTTTCCTTCTATTTCTTGTTCTTTTCTCTTTATCAGTAATCAACATTTATCCCCTTGAACTTCCCAATTGCACTGCTGCCTCCACACACTAAACAATATTTTCAGTGCCTCTGAAAATTTGATGGTAGCAGATTTTTGGCAATAATTACACAGTTATCAAGGTGTAGAGACCTCAAACAAACCTTTCAATAGCTGGTGTTTTATAAAGTTCTTGCTACTTAGATTTTTCTTTGTGATAAGATCTTCAGCTGATGGGAATCAAAGTGTTAATAAAGCATAACTTAAGGGCACTTCATCTGTTGTTAATATCCACATATATCAAGAAAACTTTAGAAACTCACTGAAATTATGGACTGATTAATTCATGTATTAAATAGGTCAGTAATTGTTATTCAAATGATAATATGTGATTTTATTATTTTCTACAATTATTTTCCATCCCCAAGTAGATTTATTCAATATACTTCCTTACAATAAAGTCCTATCAGAGTGGTCTTATACCACTCTCACTCTAAAAGAAATGGGACTATAATCACTAAATCATCTGGACATTTCTGTCTATAGATATTTAAATCAGTCTAGTGTTTTATTTTACAATCTTGGAAATTTTTTATATATAATGAATCATTGATAAGAAATATTTTATGAGTTAAAAAAAAAAAACTCCTCAGGGCTTTTTTTTTCCTATTCTGTTTGAGAAAGCATTCCAGAATAATTACACCTCTATTTTGTACATATTAAAGTATTATTTACTGTATTAATGAGACAACTGGCAGCATATCAGAACACAAAAAAATATTTTGAAAAAAATTTTTTCTCCATGACCAGCTTTCATTCACTCTAATAAAGTGACTTAGGTCTTATGACCCTTAAATCATAACAAGTTTTATTCAGGAGGTACTTTATAAGTGCACTGGAGTGAGTGTCAATCATTGCAGTGGGGTAATGGAACCCTGCCAAATACCTTAGCTCCTCTCATGTCTTGATCTCACTAGAACTCAGTTTTAGGCCCCCATTTCTGGTCACCCACGTACTTTGCAATTTTCCCAGGTTTTTCTTCCTGTGACAAGAAACTTCCACAATTCTGGGGCTAATTCCATCAGAAAGATTCCCCTATAGACAAAATGGGTAAATCCATACTACTTTTAATATTTCCACCCCATACAATTCTTCAGCGTAATTCAAGTATCAGTTGTACACAGAAAAAGCTCCCAAAGAACTTCAGCCCAGGCTCTCAGGTAGGCAGAAGAAGAACACTGTAGGTATAAAACTATTCTTTGGGATTTGCTGTAGAGCTGAAGGGTCATTCTCTTGGAGGAGATAACTGTGTCCAAGCAAATGTAAATGTACAGCACCGATGATAATGCAATAGATAGTTGATCCCAAAGAGAATATTCTACCAGATTTCTCTGTACATATTTACTAGGTTTCTTCTATAACAAGCTTCTCTCTTTAATTTAGAGTTTTTAAGTGGCTAATTATCTTGAGATCTTCTATGTTCTCAAAATTCCTTTTAGCACTGTATACATTCTATGTGCCCAATTCATGCTTTTATCTCTCTTTAATTTTTAGTCCTATATAAATATATATTCCTATATAATACTCTTTTATAAAAATATATTTATATATATAATATTATATTTTACATTTTGTAGCTATGCAATATCAGAGCCCTATGATGTATACCTTGATTACTCTTATCAAAGAAGTATGGATTTTCTGCTCAAGAGTTTGTTATCTAGCTGTTAATAAAGCACAAAGTTCAAATTACTTAAGCTACAGAGCTAAAATAATTGCTTTTCAAATTCTTCCTTAATTCTGTATACAGTCTAGCATCAAATAGAAAATCACTGAAGGATTTCCACAGACCAGTGTGTGTTTGGCTTGATTTCTATTTGAAATTTTTATTTCATGTATACCAAACTTTGATTTTGTCTTTTATTAGACCTTCCCATTTGCATAACATCAAATTTCCATCTGGTTTTGAAAGGTCCATGCAGAGGGGGGCATATGTGGCCCGAAGTTTAGAGTCCGACTAGCTGAGGGTGAAAGGCCGACGCCTCTCTGCAATTCCTGGCCAGCACCCTTCGGCGTCTGATGGCCTCGGGCTGTGCTGGCTGCGGACTGGCGTACCTCGCTGGTATAGGAGAGGAACGGAGCTGACCATTTCCCGGGGGTTAAACATCGGTTTATTGAAGGTGTTGCGGGATCCAAACGCAGGGAAACCAACCGGGAAAAAGTTTTTTCATAGGGGGTGAAAACAGGATTATAAAGGAGGGGGGTGGGTACAGGCGGAGCCAATCGGGAAAGGTGAGGGGATGAACTTCACAGAACTGACACTCCATGGAGACCAATAATCAAAAGGTAAAGGAGGTGTCCTGGGACCCCAGCCAGCCACCATCTCCAGAGAGGAGAAGGTTCTCGAAACCTGGGAGGAGAAAGGGAGTGATTGACTGGACAGGGAGGAAACAACTTTCACTTATAAGGGAAACCAGGGGAGGAGCAATTACATATCGGCAACTATGAATAGCGGTTACTATAGCAACTTAGCTGACAGGCTAGCAGTGGCAGGAAAAACTGGGGGAACGAAACCATTTTACACATAATAGGGGAGAACAATACATAAATTGGGGGAATAACACAAGAAACTTAACAACACACTACCACAGGTCCATCCAAAGAAACTCCCACTACTGCTTACCAATCAAATAACACACATTCAATTTCATAACCTTTTGGCTATGCCTTTAAAAATTCACCAAAAAATCTTACTGTTTACTCTAAATTCTGTCAGTTCAAAATGTCATTTCTGTGTAATCCAATTCAAATAACATGCCCTAGAAGGGTCTGGAGTAATTTCCTCCACTGACATCCTCCTCAGAAGTTATAATTTTAATCATTATTTCCATATTTGCCACATGCTCTTTTTTAATGATTCGTTCTTTACCAAGATCACACATCTTTTAAAGTTACTAGACTTTAACACTAATTAACAATTAAGAATTTCATATACAGTTTCAAAGTTCCTCCACAGAAGTAAACAGGCTGGACTTATAACTCTACAGTGATATAAAACCAATGCCTTTATACTTTCTTCTCTGTTATAAAATCTGTGCAGAAAAATGAAGGGTAAGGAGTTCCTGGAGCAGGTCCAGGGCAGGACAACAAAGGTGATTAAGGCACTGGAGCATCTCACAAGGAAAGGCTCAGGGAGCTGGGACTGTTCATCCTCAAGAACAGACACCTGAGAGGGCACCTCATCGATGTCTAAAAACATCTGAAGGGAGGGTGCCAAGATGGATTCTGGCTCTGATCAGTGGTACCCAGCAATAGGACAAGAGGAAAAGGGCAGGACCTGATGCACAGGAAATTCCACCTGAACATGAGGAAGAACTGCTGTCCTGGGCAGTGACCAAGCACTGAAACAGGTTTTCCAGAGAGGCTGTGGAGTCTCCTCCACTGGAGACATTCAAGAACCATCCAGACCCAACCCTGTGCAATGTGTTGTGGGATGACCCTACTGGAGCTTGAAGTACATCTGATTTTTCCTTATATGGACCCCAACTATATTCTGCGGAAACTGTGGATATCAAAAATAATTCAAGAAAAATTATTTTCTGGGTTGCCTACATCTTGGTGGGAGGAAAGATAAAAATATCCATTTTAATTTTTTCTCAAGAAATTAATGAATTATTTTCTGTGGCACAAAAGGTAGTTTCAGCATATCTGTTATTTTTAAGACTTACTTCTTCTGGAATACATTACCTCCAACTGAAGTTGTTCTTAAATGATGCCACTTTCACTAGAATTGTAATATTATCTATTGTTTACAATGGAACACATTACATTTTTCTTTCACAGAAATTTTAGTTTAGAAGAATTTAGTAATTCTTCCAGCAAACAAATAAATACCTAAGGAAAATGAGGTCTGTATATCAATGTGTAGACTTTGTCAGGTTTTCAGAATAAATGCTTTAATTCACTTTTGTATCTCACAGTAGTGAGCTCCAGGATAAAAATGTTCCAAACATTCTAGTTATTCTGTTGAAATATTCTGGAAATATTTCAGATAGCTGTGCTAGGTTGAAAATCCCTTCTTTGTTAATACAGATATTTTGTCAGCTTCCACACATGCTGCTTGTTCCATGTGCTCATGGTGAAGCAGAAGGACTCCTCTCCCTGAGCAGCAGCAGAAAAAACGTGAAGAACTGACCACAACCCTCATTCTCCATCTTCCTGTGCTGTTTTTTATTTTATGTGCTTCTAATAGTTCTTAATTACAATGCTTATAATTTTCATTTAAACCCTCATGATCCAGAGCTCAAAACAACTAAATGTTAAATTCAGTGATAACTGTGTAAAATAATAAAGCAGGCAAACTTCTGCTGTTTTAACTCTTGTCTGTCATACAGGCAATGAATATACTGACGGTGCAATTCCTGATGCAGTGAAAACTAAAAACAGAAAAAAGCATAGCTCGTTTACCCTAGGAATAGCTAATCAGATTCCAATGTGATCAGTCAAAACTTCAAATCTGCACATGTCCTCCTTTATTTCTGTCAGACTTTAATTTTGTGTTGTTACTTGCACAGGAAATGAACAGGTGTTTAAGAGGAAATTATTTTCCCCTTCAGTCCCTACCAGTATTGTATAATTCAGTTCATTGTTAAAAACAGCTTGCATACAACAATAACCTCAGAACTATCCTGTTATGTAAGTGAAGCAAGACTACATTGACCCTAACTCTTGCTTCAAACAATAACATCTGTTATAAATACAATATGTGAAGAACCTTGTACATCAGATCTGCTGCAGAAAGATGGATGGCGTTACATACAGTTACAGGCTTGTCACAAAGCTGCAAGAAAGCCAGCTCAGGACATCACAGTAAATTTCCTAATCCTAACACCATATGACTCAAATTTGGACATTAAAGTGGCAGAGAACATATTTCATGTTGTACCTCAGTATCCCTTTCATCCAAAGTAAATTGTATTAGCAGCTGAACATGCATACTAGTGTTATTCTGTTTTCCTGTTATTCTGTTTTCACGTGTCCTTTTCCATAGTCTAAGGAAGGCTGCTACCATTTTGACTTCACCTCCTTATGACCTCCTAATAGAGCTTATCAGTCCTCTAACCTCCACTCCTAACACATTTTTGTTGATATGAACTGAGTTATGGACCTTTTATTTAGTAAGTCTCTGTCAAGAAAGAGGTCTTAAGAGATCAGTTTACCTTCCTTGGTTGAGCCTGAAGTAGTACCCAGCTGTAGGAAAATATGTGCAGAAAACCTTAATTGGTAGAAGGAGAAAAAATTAAAGATATTTCACTTAGTATGTTGACATTTTTGTCTGGAAAATATAGCCATAAAGTCAGGTAGGGAGATTGCCTTTGTTGGGGAGATCATAGGGTTTAATTCAGTAATTTCCACATCAAGACAATAAGACAATAACAACTATGAGATACACCACAGTTCCTGTTACTGTCAGAAGCAGAGGATTATTTTTGAAAGATTATGTGCGCAGATTGCAAAACCCGAGTTTAACTAATGTCTGCATTTTAATTAAAACTAATATTCTGGCCTATATATGTCACATAATCTGTTACAGATGATACTGTTCCTCATCTTTATCAAGTAATTATTCCTATTTATGAGCATATTTATCTCCAGTCTAACAATTTCATAATTTCTTCATAGTCTTAGATGTAAGAGTGCAGGGTTTTCCAGGAAAATTGAGACAAATTTCTCAGTCCTCCACAAGAAGCTAAGTACCTTGCTCTTTAATGGTTATGAAATTTAACATGAAATCATGACTTTCTGAGGATCGGCATTTGCCATGCTAGTCTATGGACACTGGCCAATGAAGCTTTGAGATTTTTGCATCTGATCTCGGGAAAAGAGAAATGCCAACCTTGCAAACACCTAAAGGTGGCTCATACTCTTATAGCTAAACTACAGACAATTGCTATTCTCACTATAGAATTCAGGAAAATAATCCTGATTTACTGTGTTATTGAAAAAGCAGTGTCAGTGGAAATTCTTTTTAAGGATATATTTGTTATAAAAATATATTTATATTTTTATGGAGAGTTAAATTTTTTGCTTTTATCACTCTCAGAAGCAGTTTTACTATAACTGTTAAGCACTGCATGATCATAGGCAAGAAAGAAAGAAATGCATGAAAAGGCGAGAGAGATCAATTACATAACAATTACACACAAACTGTAAATTGTCAGTTTGTCCAAGTTTCTTCCATTTCCTGTGGAATCACTTTTCATGACCCCCCCGGCTGTATTGACTAAACCTCCATTGATCACAATGTTAACTGAGACAAGTAACTTGTACAGAAATCACAATCCAGACACCTCATAACAGGCAAGGTGAAACCAGACCACACAACCTCACTCGCTCTGAGTGGTACTTGTGTAACTGGCTCTTGCCATCTACTTCAGAAACTAAATACCCAGATGATCTGTTTGCCATTAGCTGTTAGGTTTCTCTGCTCTTCTTCACTACCTAGTCTCCTCCCCAGCTCTACCTGTACTGCTTACAGATAACCAACCTAACCTGGTGGAAAATTTCTGTGAAAGTCAGCAATCTCCTGCATAAAGAAGGGGCAACCGCCTGCAAGGCTGAGAAACAGCTGGACAGTTCCCAGCCCACGCTGATGTGTAGGACCCTTCCTTTCTGAGTGCAGGCTTTCACATTTGTTTCTGTCAAAATTGCTTGGTTTCCAGGGACTCATTCCTTCAGTGTTTTGGAATCCCTCTGAATGGAAATCCTTCCTTCCACTGAGAACCACTCTCCATTATGGTGTTGTCCTGTTATTGATGATGATGATCTTAAGTGGAATGCCAAGTGTAACTAGACACCAGTTAGATTTCAAAGTGTTTTCCATTAGCTAATTAAGCCTAATGGATAAAGAAGTTTTTATCCACCTTGTAATCCACTCAGCCTATTCTTGCCACCACTTTCATTTCTGTGGTGCTATTGGAGATCCTTTACAAAAATGTTGCTAGAGTGAAGGTAAACATACACAGTCATCCACAGAGCCAGTCAGTTCCCATATCCTGCCTGGTTTGGGGAGTAGTTTATTGGAGAACTTGCTCCATAATCTTTATAGGCACTGATGCAAGCCTGAACAACAGTAGTTGTCTGCAATTTTCTTGACTTTTGAAATGGGAATAGCATAAATTAATAAACAAACTTTTCATTTAGTGCTCTATTCTCTTGCAAGACATTTCTGAACCTAATTGCCCCTCAGATGTGAGTACTAATTTCCAAAACAATTTTCTGGTTTGGTTTGTTTTCTGAAGTGGATGTGTTTCTCTAAAAGAGAATTTAAATTAATTTTTCCAGGTACACAAAAAAGTAAGTAAAATCTTCTGTTTTGGATGAAGTCAACATTAAAGAATGCATGCTGCATTTTATTACAAAACTAAAACTTCTGAAACTCTCTCCCTGTTTTTTTTTTTTTGGTAACTTCAATACACTTTAGGATTCTTCGGAACAGAAAAATTTATGAAGTGAGTGTACAATGCCAGCTAGAGCTCAGAGAAGTATGGAATTCCCTCTCAGTAAGGAACAAAGAACGAATTCTAATTTAATTTGATAAAAAATTTTTACAGATAATTTTTTGGGTATTTTTCCCCATGGTGGAAGGAAAATGGTAATTTGGATCATCATTTTTTTATTTACATTACTAAAGTGGAGATTTTTCAGCTAACAGAAAGAAAAATATTCTTTTCATTCATTGTTTTTAATGGTTATATCATGTTTTCCTCATTCAGTATCCTTTACTCTGAAAACTGGAGTTTACATGCAAGGTGCCTTTCTTTTTGTGTAAGTAAAAATAAATCAAGTAAAGCTTGGGCAGAAGAGAATATGCATTGCATTTAGAGATAGAGAAATGTACAGCCTAAAATGCCTGCCATCATAATAAGGATTATGAGCTTACAAAAAGTGTGTAGCACTTTCATGAACATGTAGTTCATGAAGCACTTTTATTAACACTTTTTCCAGGACACCTGAAAAGACAAAATATACTGACACTCATGGAAAGATCTGAAATCTAAAAATTATCTTTATTCTTCCAATGGCCCTTTTTTTAGTCCAAAAAAAAAATCAGGGTTTAAGGTGTATCTCCATGAAAAAGAACCTTTCACAGAAGTCTGTGGAGCAAGGTAACTCAGTCTTATATTTTACCAGGCTATATGGAAAATGAAATCAAACTAAGCCAAAAATGCTCTGATCTTGCAGAGATAATTACTTTTTCCTTACTGCAGTTTTAGATTAGCAGTCATTCTGTGGCTGAAATTCCTTGAATATTGAATAACTAGACATGCCTGACTCATAAGTGCAAGAGTGTTGGCTTCCTAGGTAAGGTAAAGGCTTCTATCCTCCCTAGCAGTTTACCTTAACCTTGTTCAGAAGTGAAAGGAGAAAGTAATTAAGCAAAACTTCACCTTCCATTGCCCACAGAAAAGATACATAAAGTTTAATTCATTCATGCTGGTGCTTTTCAGAACCTATTAAATTCATAACTCTCAACTCTCAGAAATTAGAGCAACTTATGTAGGTACAGAAGAGAGGGGGATAGTAGTCTGAAACGGTAAAATAACAGCTTTAACATTTTAGTACAGTTTGAACAAAGAAAAGAACTTTTCTCAAGTTCAAAGATAAAAGGTATTGGGAGTACATAGAAGGAAAAAGGTATTGGAACATGTTATGAACACAATGTGCCTTACCTGTTTAGAGAGTGATGTAAGGTCTCATGTTCACTGACAGGTGACTCCTGTGCGCTGTGGCTGGTGTGTAACTGCATCCATTTGTGATGGGGGTATTCACACTTTTCTGAAAATAAGCCTAACTGCATCTCAAGGAATGCATCTCATTGTAACCTTATAAAGCTCCAAAGCACAGCAAAAAGCTTTGTGTGACTCTTGGTGCCGAAGGAATGAGTTGCACTGTGCATGTGCATGAAGAAAGTACACGGCACAGAGTAGAACTGAAGTGAATACTGTAAAGATTCTGCTCCACAGGGAAAATTGCAACTTTCTTGAACCTAATTAAAAATACTTACGCCTATCTCACAAGACCTCATGGATCATAAATACATCTAGAGACTTAAAAATATAGTCTAGAAAAAAATTTATTTTCTCCTCAACCAAATAACATAAAATAGAAGAATAAGTATGGACATTACAATATTTTAAAAGTTAGCTCAATATTTTTCATGAAAATGATGAA
The DNA here is from genome assembly GCF_047830755.1 of Zonotrichia albicollis. Lineage (NCBI taxonomy): Eukaryota > Metazoa > Chordata > Aves > Passeriformes > Passerellidae > Zonotrichia > Zonotrichia albicollis. The sequence continues at coordinate 66,338,126 of NC_133822.1, forward strand.
TTATCCATTGTGTTCACATTCATGGACTGCTCAGTAACAAATTAAAGTTGATTTTGTGTATGGGGCCTGCCATACACAAGTAGGCTGATAAAAAGAAATTTAATGATCAGCCTTCTAAGTAGTTGACAAGAATATTACACCTGCTGTGTAATATTAGGACTCAGTCAGTTATAAAAAAATCTTTCAATTAGCTTTGTTCTTCACACTTCTGCAATATTTTATGTTCTTATCATTAAAAGGGAAAAAAGACAATTAAAATACAAATGTATATGCAATAATTTTATTTGGGGTTAATCATTGACTGACATAAAGTTGGATAGATTATCTTATGGCTGATTATCAAACTAGAATTTTTTTTTCTGTGGCCACCACTTTATGTTCCATCACTCACAGCTTTCATTTCAAACAAACAAACAAACAAACAAAACCACAAAACCCCCCCAAACCTCTGGTGAGAAAAAATTCTATGGAAAAGCCAGGTGAATGCAGCTACTGTCAGTGTGAGTATCCAGAGAATCTGCAATAGATCCAAAATCCATGAACAGTCATACATCTGCAAAGAGGTATTAAAAATAATTCAGTGAAGTATAAACAAAATACGAGAGGCTTTCAGGGCAAAAGTGAGAAGTTTAAGCATAGAAAAGAGGCCATGATATTTTTATTTTTATTTATTGTCCAATTATTTGGTTTTCAATGGAGATTTTATTGCTGTAATGGTTTCTTCTCAGGCAGGTTAGACAAGATTGTTTGTGGTATGGATGCAAAGGTCATGAAGCACTGAGTAAATTGTTCTAGAGCATAGTGGTTAATTTTTCCTTATTAATAAATTGGTGGTGAACATGAGCAAAGAGCATCTTTATTTACCAGCTTGAGGCAATGAACAAAATTGGTAGAGATGGAAATTCTGAAAAAAATTCCAAAGAGGTAATATGAGATTCTTACTTCTTTAGTACAGCTCTATATGCAATTTCATGATGATTAGCAATAGAAAAATATTTATAGCTGATTAAAGATGTGTTGGTCCATCAGTTTTGGGATGAGAACTACAGGAGATCTTTGAATTGCTATTTTCAGCAATCTGATGATAAAAAAAAAGGCACAAAGGAAACCTTGGCCAGTGGTTTAAGCTTGCCCATAGAGATTGTGAAAACTCCATCCTTGGAGGCATTCAGAATTCCACCACACAAAGCCTTCAATAAACTGATCATACTAGAGCCAGATCAACCAATTTTCTTACAATTTTAATTGGTATAAAATTAGTTTTTCCATGCCTGAAGCTATAAACATACATTTTCTTGTGAAGGATCTACATGGTTTTACTCAGAGGAAAGATATTTCAGATAGAAGGCATGTATCTAGATGTCGTGGAATGTCTTAGGTGAAAATGAGTCCTGGATAACCAGTCTTCAGTAAATGCTGACAGTTGGGATTCCATGAAGAAAGAAAATACATACCAAGAGCAAACAATAAGAGTAGTAACTGAGATTTCTAAGAAATCAAAATTAAAACTATGGTAGTGGGTTCTACCCAACTGGGTATCTGGGGAAAAAAAAGCCCAAAAAAACTAAAAAGGATAAGCATAACTCTAAGTCATATAAAGTAATTTCACTGTAAATCCTGACAGTGATCAAAAAAGGATATTTAACAGTGCTGAAAATGCAGCATATAATAGGAAATACATGTACATTCCTTACATTCATGTCCTGTAACTATTGTTACCAAATAAACCAACCAACCAACCAAGAAACAAACAAACAAAAAACCCAAAACCAAAACCAAAACAAAACAAAACAAACTATGTTAAGCTGATCCTCCAATAAGTAACACTGCATCATACAAATAGGTCAGATGTTATTTGCAGCTTCTGGTGACACAAGTTAGTACAGTCTCCGTTATACAGTATGAAGCACCATGATAGAAAATGTCCCTTTATATGGAAGTCTCTGTATGAACAATCCACCTTGAATTCCCCTTTAACAGTATTTCAATACCCTATGCTAACTTCAGAGAGCATAGTTTCCATGATTTTACAGAAATTTGAGTATTTACTAGTTATTTAAACTCTCATACTTAAATCTCTACATCTATCTATACTTGAAATGGGTTTGACCTTACATTTTCGTTATTTTTATGCTGTATTAGGATTCTGTGGGGATGACAATGACTTTGCCAAATTTTGTCTCCTGTGTTAATACAAATTATTTTAATATAAGAGGTTTTGTATGTCTGCTTCTGAAAAACACTTGCTTTGATTCAGAAGTGTTCATGCAAACAGAATTATACTTGATTTTGGTCATTCAGGTTGTAGTTATGATCATCAACCATCCCACACATTTTAGTTATCATCATGATAACTCAACCACCCCTCACATTTTGTGTCCTAGATGAATTTCCTGGGCATGGAACAGAATTTCATTCTACTTTCTCAAGGCTGTATTTGTTGCATATATATAGTTTATGCGAAAAAATACCAATGTGAAACAGTTTGCATTATTCTGCTATGAATGGCAAAGTCATTTTCACAAAGTATATTGTAATTTATATCACTTACAGAAAGCAGCTATACTTCCCCAAAGGTGACTTATAATGAGAGAGGAAAAAGCCTTTGGGTGAGGCATTTATAACTTTTTTTTCTCTTTACTTAAACATTATCATTCATTTTCATAAAGACAACATGAGTAAACTGACACTTAAGCAGAACTCAAACTGATGCAGTCCTGAAATAAAATTCTGTGCAGAATGAAAAGGTTGCCTCTAGGGAGATAGGTACATTAAAGCCTTATTGTAAGTTTTATTTATGAAGTAGTTATAAAAGTATTGCCCTATTTATACTAAAAAGTCAGCTAAGGCAGTATGCATGAATGTATTACCTCAAACAGTAAATTGTAGCTCACCATTTTTTAGCTTGCTTTTTAAATCTGCTATTTCAATGGTGGCACAAACAATGTTTAGGTTGAATTTCATCCAAATAAACTTTAAATGTAGTTTAAAATACTTGTGATTGTTTACTCCTCCTTGGTTCTACATGCCAATTCATATACTAAAAAAAAGATCAAAATCTAGTAATGTTGACAAAATGATCACCTCACAAATGCCAAAGTAACAGTGACCAATAGAGAGAAATAGTAAGATCACTATTTTATAAAATAAAATTAATATCATGCAATTAGCAAACTGTATGTTTGGATTCACATGCCCACACATACCTCCCATGAGTGCACCTTCATAAAAATAAAAGCTCATTAAATGTGAACAGTTCCATGTATCTTTAGGAAGATGTTGAACTGCTAATTGAATCTGAAGCACAAAAGATGCTTAGTGTTCCATTCAAAGTTTGGTTTTCATATATATATTCACTAATACAAAGTCACTGAACAAGATCCATCCAGAGAGTTTCTGGTTCCCCAACTGAAAGTATTCAAGTCATAAGCTAAAAACTCAGCAATCTCAAAGAGGAAATCTTTCAATTAATCCAGAGTAAACATCATTTCTGATTCAAACACCTGAATTTATAATTAAACAGTATATTTTTTCTTAGACCATATGCTTTGGGCTAGCAGACCAGGGGGAAGAAACCATTATGGTAATCTCCTTCATATGGGGGTAACTATCAAGCAATGAGAAAATTAGTATATGGGAAAAGAAAAATGGAAAAAACCCAAGCAAATGCAAACAACATATCACTGTATAGACTGCTACTACTACCCACAGCTTCAGAGGCATCAGAAATCTTGTGGCATGTTTTCTTTGTTCACTCCTTCATGCCAAACTCCATTACATGGGTAAAGTCTAAGTTATGAAAGAAAAATTTAACAAATATAAACCACAATGCTTCTTGTGCTTTGTTTAAAGAAAGTCATGTATGTTCAAAGAAGCTTTCAGAAAATTTAAATCAAAAATTTATCATCACAGTTATAATTATTACTAGTGTCCTTCCACACTAGTAAGTCTACTTGTATGCATGCACATATCTACAGTACATATTAAACTAAATAATGTGTGTCAAATACAATACAACAGAAATTAGAACAAAGCATGTCCACTTGCCTTTAACAATAACAATATGCATTAACTGACTTGGGGATGACTCTATTAAATCTTAAATTCTCCTCTGAAAAGACATTTTTCTGCCTGTTTCAATATCCAAAGCTACATGTCAAGGAAAGAAGTGTTCTTCATATTGCAATTTCAATTTAGCAGAAGTTTGTGATAGGTTTCCATTTGAGGTTGGAATAGGCTGATATTTTGCTTACGGAATAATCTTAACAATGATAATTTCTATGGCAAGTCTTTTGTCATGGAAAAATTCAAGTTCTCACATGCAATGTGATGATCACAAACCACTTCCTTTTGCCCTTAGAGGGAAAATCTGTATTCTCATTTACTTGAAATGCAAAGATGGTTTTCATCATGGCAAAATTAAGCATGAAAGAATAAAACAGAAGGCAAATATTGAATACTGATTAAAGATTAAAAAAAATACTAGTGCATACACATTCTAAGACTTGTAATGTGCTTGATTTTCTCCCTTTTAGGAATATCATGGAATATTATGTGTGTTACAATCTTCAGTTTTCCTCAGAATGTAAAAGCTTTCTAAATTGAATGCCTAGATTAAATATTTTGCTTGATCTTTTAAATCTTCTTGATCTTTTAAGTGGCTGTCCCATTGCACTCTCTAACGACTGAAATTTGAATGCTGAAATTTTCTATTTGGTGAAGCAAAGATGTCACTTATATTTGCACTTGTGTACATTGTGCAAAGAGAAAAACCATGGCAATCCTGCTCATCCCTCAGATACTTCAAAGCCCACTTAAGCATAATGTATAATTGTCCAGATTGAAAAGATGCAGTTTTCTCAAAAGACAGTATTGATGAATTAGTCAAAAAAATCCATGATATTGCAGGTGCCCAGTTGTAAAGGATTTGTAGTGTGGTGCAGAACTAACTTCCTTGCAATTGTAGCAGCTCTTTGAACTTAGGCCAAATATTTTGCTGCATCATTTTGTAATAATGTCTGTTAATATAAAGTCCTCTTTTTGGGTGAACAAATAATCTAACAAAGATGAAAAATTGATCTATAATAAATTACAATGAAGACTAAAAATATTTGCAGTTAAAATATCTCTGGGATACTTTTTAAATAGAATTGAGAATTTAAATTATTCAATCTTACTATGCAGTGCTCCACTGAGGAGCTGGTTTGAGAACAGGTTGTGTTACTGAATCTTCTTCAACTCAAAGAAAAATTAAAAGGAAAACAAAATTATCCTAACAATAAACATATTTGAAACAGAAAATCCAGAATTTTTTAAAAATCTTGATAAGCATCAAACTCTCAGAGAGTAATTTCAAAGTCTGTGATGCTAACAGAAGGTAATGGATGGCTTGTATGGATTTCTATCTTGTTCTCTCAGGAATTTATTTTTCACTTTTTAACGCATACTCTTAGTATATCTAACCACAGTTACAATAAACTTAGCTTTTTCCTACTATCTTTTTCTTACACCTACAGCTGGCATTTAGCAGCTGCACTAGGTTAATTTGTTGAAGAAAGTCTTCAGGGACTATAAAACCTGGAAGCTATACCTGTAGAGACAAAGGAAGCCTGTTCAGGAAATGAGCTGTGGTCCTCCAAATGAGTAATGCAGAGTAACACACATTCACACAGCTCAGGATTGGAAATTACTCAAGTGGACTGATAAACCCATTTGGAATGGGCTTATCCAAGTATGCAGTCAGTATTCAGTAGGCTCCAAGATAACTATCAACTTTTAGACAATTTTTTTCTATTCTCTCCAAGCCTTTTGGGTTCAAGTATCAGAAATGATAAAGCACTGGTGAGAGTACAGGCTGAGGATGTGGCATGAAAAAAGAAATATTGTTGTGTGAGAATACAACATGCACTGGGATAGTACCATTACATACTAGAAGAAGGAGAAAATTGTGAAGTTTTGTCTATAAGGACTCAAAGGTATATTTTATTGAGTAAACTGTCTCCAGAATACCAACATTGATTTGTCTTAAAGAAAACCAGTTAATCAAAAACCCTGGGAGTGAGAAGTTTTAAGGTCTAGGGCTTATGAAGGATTGTACAACATGATTTTCTGAGAGAAACATCAACTGCCATTTCTTAATCTGGAAATCTCAAAGCTATTCATTTTCAGAGGTTGGGAGACCATGTTTTTTATTGGGGAAATTATTGCTTTATCTTTACCTACTTGTAGTATTCCCCTTGTCAGAGACAGGACCTTGTGTTACAACACCACTTCTTTGTTCAAATTTCATTGTCTTGAAGACTTTTAGCAGCACTGCAGCACAGATCTCAGTACCTGAGACAAAGACTGAATGGAGCATGCAAGGCTTCATAAAATTTCAGTGATAACCAAGACAATTTTAATGATGCTAGCTCCCAACCCCCTTCACTTAAAGAGGAAAACCTGAATTATAATATTCAACAAGAGAATGTCTCTGATGCTCAAGACTAAAATTATTTTAACAAGCATTTTTGGCATATATAATATACAATACACTCTCACATACTACTTTTTAAAAATTAATTACACAAATTACTTCAAGCTATTTAAGGGAATCAAGTCATTAGAGAGAATTGTGAGAAAAAGAGAACAGTGAACAAATAGAGACCAGTAGGGTGAGTTGTAAAGCTGTTCTTTACCCCAAAACACCTTCACTGTTTAGATATCACCTACATCAAATCGCACGCACTTGAAAGTAATGATGTCATTATTCTTTCTTTTCTTCATGGATATGCAAGACTTTAGCTAGAAGCCTTATATTTTTTCATACACTGATTAATAGCTGCTTGTAAGGGGCAATTCATGATCACTATGATTTTTTTAAGCTTTTTCATTGTCTACATATAATTAAATCTCTTGGAGTTCTTTGTATGCACAATAGGTAGTGGATTTTGTGATCAGTTATACTTGCATAAGTATTTTTTTGACAGAGAACAAAGAGGTATTTTTGCTTCCCTTCACCCTTTGAAGTTCTGTAAATTTAATTTTATTTCTGTTTCAGATATGGTTTTCTTACTCTTTGAGTCCCATTTTTCTAGGAGCTAGACACTGTCTTAATTTTAGTGGTTTCTAATATAGCAGACTGTTGTTTTCTACATATAGTTTATCTAAGTAGAAAGAAGAATAACTTTAAAAATTTCCTTCCTATCAACATAGTTTCTTTCATAAATTCTAACAGATATAAATGCTAAATGCTAAATGGTATTAAAAATCTCAATCTGAATTTGAGGGGTTTTTTTTAGAATTAAAAGGATGTCTGAACAAGGACAGAAAGAATATCTAATTTTTCTGTTTCTGAAGATTTTTTTTGGTTTCTACTGTCCTATCTGCACCCTTATGAAAGGTTTTTTCTTCTCAGTATGAAGTTGCCTAAGTGAACCTGATTTAAGTAGAGACATTTACCTGAATAAAACATTGCATGAGTTTTAAAAATTAGCTAAAACATATGGTCTGGATTTTATTTTATTGGAGGGTAGAGATCCACAGCTTGTGTCCTGCTTTGTCATACTGCACAGAGAAAGTGGGTCCCATCTAGTGAGCACCTCTCTTGCAAAGCTGCAGCTGAGGAAATGAAGAAAAACCTCTATTCAGTCCCAGATCAAAGTCCAGAAATGTGAATGATGCTTTTAGCCTAATAATCAGGGAAAAACACTACAAAAACATTGAATTTGCCCATTAATGCTACAGTGAAAAAACATTATGTCAGTAACAAACTCTTGCAAATGCTTACAGACACCTGCACCTTAGAAAGCTGGAAACCCCTGGTTGCTGACGTTTCCACAAATCAAAGGGAATTATGTGAGTACAGAGTTGTGTAGGTAAAGCCAGAAGCTCACACAGCAAAATTTGTTTTTATCAGGAAGCACAGTGAATTCACACCAAAGGAATGTATTCATACCTACACTTATAATACAATTTTTAATGTAGTGATGACTAATTATCTTTTATGAATTATATTCGTAGCCAATTATAACATAAATGGAAGCCCTCATCAGAAGACATTCTGGATCAAAAAGTCTTAATCCTTCCATTAAGTGACAACTACTCTCAGGATTAAGTAATTTTTAATAGGTAAAAAAAATCAATTAAACTCTTAATAAATGCAACATATTTATTTGTAAAATCAGTTTCATTTATGCATGTATATATAGAATGCATATATGCATGTATATATTTCATACGCACATGTATAAATGAAATGTGGGTGCATATATATATGTATGCATATAAATAAAATCAATTATTTTCATATATGTATCCAACTTTGGTTATATGCTTAGAATATACACATTTGAGTATTATAATATTATGAAATGCAATTCAAAGCAGAGTTCCACATGTGAATCAGCCAACAGATGGCAAGAATCCTCTAAGGCAGTCTGTATGCCAGAGTATAAATACTGCTGCAGTAAAACTAATCACAAGAGGAAACTAAAGCCTGTAGATGATGTATCGTTAAGCAAAATACAGTTAGAGTTCTGGTCTCAGCTTGGCTGAATCAGTGAATCTCACCCTGTCACAAGTTACCATCACATTTTCTGAAGTGGAGAAAAAATATCCTTAATTTTAATGACTAAGAGTGTGGTGTGGAGACACATATTTGTGTTACTAGGTAGAAGAGTTATTGAAGCCCTGAAAATCTTTGAAAAATATTCAGTGAAAACACTGGATTAGAAGCTGTGCAAATAAAAGCCCAGACAGGGACTGCAAGACTTATGCCAAAGCAAGGGAAGAGCTGCCTCCCAGCACCAAGAAAAGATTTACTTGGTGTTCACCACCTTGTGCTTCTTGGCTTTCAGCCTGAAACTGGATTCTTAATCAGACTTTCCAGTTGATGTGTAAGTGACAAATACATGACACTGTCTTCCGGAAAGATATTTTTGGTCTATTTTCTGCTCACTACACTCTGATAACAAAACCAGAAGTCAAATTATGCAGTTAAATACTTGGTCTAAATTAACTGAAGCAGAGATTGAAGCCTTAATGTCTCATTTAAGAGGCTTTACACCTTTTAAAGAACTGTACTAAAGTCCTTACAGGAACAGTAAATAAGACAGGTGCCATGATAGGTGTCCCCAAGACTGGCCTTCTGTTGCACCTTGCCATCAAAGACAATGAGCTAGAGAGGTACCCTTGGAGATGCTCAATACTTGGTCTGCGTGGTGCAGTGAAATTCCCTACAAATTCAAGTGAAAATTGGTAAGAATTGCTTAAATAAAAAATTTCTGATTGCATAAATATATCTTATTAAAGTCAGGCCACTCATAGAGCATGATGCCTTGTTCTATATTACTGATCCAGCAGACCTGTCTGTGTAAAAGGCTAATAAACCTGACTGACTGAGCGTAGGTTCATTGTGTATAGTTTTAAGCAAAATTTCGCCATATCTTCTCAAGGTGGGATATGTAGTTCTTGTATTTTGCTCTACTAACAGGACGTTTTAAGCCTTAAGTGTATTCTGACCATAACTACAGGTATGACTAATGTACATGAATAAAGTGCATGTTGAATAATGGGTTGCAGCTTTCTCTGACTTTAATTTAAAAAAAAGAAAAGAAAAAAGAAAAAAAGAAACAAAAAAAAAAAGAAAAAAAGAAAAAAAAAGAAAAGAAAAAAGAAAAAAGAAAAAGGGAAAAAGGAAAAAGAAAAAAGGAAAAAGGAAAAAGAAAAAAATTAAGAAAAAAAGAATATTAGTATCTAAATGAAATCAGACTATTAGTCTCTGTTTAGCTTCAGGTAAATCAATAGCTTTTCCAGTTAAGCCAAATTGTGTAACACTTTGCTATGAAGACATATATGGCTAAAGATGTGACTTCTCCATAAGATGTGTGTAGAAGTCTAGAAGAATTTTTGTGCTACCTTACATTGAATAATCTGGTGTTTAGACTTTATTGGCACTTCAAGGTTTTGTTCAGTTTTGCTTTTCTTTCAACATACACTCAACACACTGTTACTTCTACTGGCACTTTTTGTGGAAGACATGTTTATGCATAATACAAATATTTCAAAAGAATTGAGATAAATAAATAAGTCTTTCTTGGAAATATACCTATAAACCCCTAGGCAAGCCATATTAAAAATATACTCTCAATGGAAGGGATGTGATAAAATATTCACTCTCTCTGCCTGAACAATTTTAGGCAATCCCTCTGAAAATTTGATTGATGGGTGGTTTGATAGCAAATACAATCTGCCACACTTTTGTGTGTTATGCACAGCTGTGTATATAATCTTCCATAAAATAACCCATATGCTAATTTTGTTCATTGAAGAAGGCAGTAGTAACACAGGAGAGAATGGAGGAAAGAAGTTAAGATTTACTCTTTTCTAGACACCGTTCCCTTGCTTTACATATAAATCTAAAGTAAAATGCTTCAGTTCTAAATTCTGGTGCACTCTAAGGAACCACTGCTCTGCCACTCTTCAGTCCCTCTAGTACTCCAATGAAATGACTGCAGGCTTCCCAGCAATGAAGCTCTTTTACTTCCACCTCTCAGTGCTCCTCCTTTTTTTCCAATTTTCAGTGCTTAAGCTGTACCAAAATGTTGTTACTATGGTTACCCAAAGATAATTTTTGAAAAACACAGCTGTTTTTACTTCCCCACCTTTGTGAGAATATCAACCTAAAGTTCGTCCCTCCCATTTGTCAGAAGAATACAGTGCAGAAGAAAACTACCAGCAGACTTATACAGGCTAGCACAAACCAACCTTCTGTAGTATTCTATCAGGCCAGATGAAAGCACATTCTTTCTTTCCAAATTTAAAGTATCTATACACAGCTTTCAGATTAGCTATTGTCTGTGTCTCTTCAGCCAGCCACATGACAGCTCCTCGTAACGTATTCAAAGGAAAACCAGGCCTTTTCCAAGAAAGAAAATTATCTGAGGCATTTTAATTATCTATAGAAATATATTACTAAGTATTTCCTTTTTTTTACATATTTTATTCATTCAGAAATAAATTTGGGAATAAGAGAAGACATAAGAAAGGAAAAAAAAAAGAGAACTATAAGGAGAAAATTAGATATTTCTAGGAGACAACAATGCTGCTCTGCCAGAAACAAAATGCAGAGACCTAAACTCAAAGATCTTTGGAGAGAGATTTGAAGAGCTGTCTTGTAGCAAAATCAATTGAATCGCAGGAAAGAGGCACATTTGAAAGGGAATAAAGCATTCAAGTCCAGAACAAAGTAGGCAGAAGAAATTGATTTCATGAAGGATGCTTTCCTGGTTCACATTCACCAGTACAAAAAGTTAAAAATGAAACCAAATCAAAACACACACAAATTCAAACTAAAACAACCTAACCAGAAAAATCCCAGTAACTATCTTATTACTGCATAAGGCAGTAATGTTTTCCAACAGACTTATTTTTACAATGTATCTTCTGGGAATAGAAAAGTACACTTTCAATGTGATTATTCTTAAAATCTATTTACTGCCATCAAAGCATAATGTCTAACATCTTTTTGTTCCAGTTCAGTAGAAGAGAGGGAATGCAGAGGAGGGCAATGAAGATAATCAGAGGCTGGAGCCTATGAGGAGAGGCTGAGGGAGTTGTGATTGTTCAGCCTGGAAGAGAGAAGGCTCAGGGGAGAGCTTAGAGAAGCCTTTCAGTATATAAAGAAGGATACATACAGGAAGGATGGAGAGGAATTTTTTACAAGTATATGTAGAGACAAAATAAGGTGGAATGGTTTCAAATTAAATGAGAGTACATTTAGATAAAATATTAGGTAGAAATTCTTTGTTGTGAGGGTGATGAGGCACTGGAAAAAGGTTTCCCAGAGAAGCTGTGGTTGCCCCATTCCTGGAACTGTTCAAGACCAGGTTGGATGGGATTTTGAGCAAAACCAATCTAGTGGAAGTTGTCCCTATCCATATCAGAAATTTGGAACTAGATGATCTTCAAGGTCCCTTCCAACTCAAACCATTCTGTGATTCTATGATTCTGAACATCAGTCATACATTTACTCAAGTCAATGTAAATGTTCCCACTGCCTTTAGTATTGTGAGGCAAAAAATTAGGTTCACCTAAAAAAGGGAGACAAAAAACCTTGCAGTGAATTACAGTGAATTAAAGCAGGGCAGTAGAAGAAATATAATACCTTAGGCACGTATTAAATAGCTGCTAAAACATAATGGTTAGATAGTTAAGTAGGGAATAGGCAATATTATTTTAAAAATTATTAACTGCTGTTTAATTCAGTAATAACTTCTGATAATACCAGATATATTTCCACTATTGTAAGCATTTTTTAATGAAATAATACAAACCTCTACATAGCCTCACACACACACATAAGTATTTAAATAGAAAATGAAACTTGAAATAGCCTCTTCAGGTACCCTGAAAATTACTTAAAGTGTACAGCAGAAGGTGTAGTATGCTTCATAATATCAAAACACCCTCAGAAATCCAGCTCTATTTGCAAAAATACCCAAAAACCTCAGGGAGAACTAACTTCTAGAAAGGTGATTTAGAGTCCTAAAGAAAATTATCCTGTCTTAGAGGAAGTATTTCCAAGTAACTAGACAGAGTGAAGTAACTGACTTACATTCAGATTTATGAGTGTTCATCTGGGTTATTTATCCTCTGTATTTCCCAAGGATTCAGTCAAGATCAAGCAGAGTAAGAATTTTTCTAATATACAAAAAATTACCAAAAAATCTGTGTAGATAACATCTCAAACTTCAAATTAAATAGTAGAAATTATTGTGATTATAAAAAATCATCTATTATGAATATTTATGAAAAATTACTTAATTACATTTGCCCTCCCAGTGTACAGAATATGGTTTTATCTTCATCAGCCTTCTTCCAAATCTGATTATCTGAGAGCTTGGGAAATCCATTTGGTACCTTATGAAAATGTAAGATTATCATCTGTTCTAGTTTTGCTTATAGTGAGATATATTACAACATTAGTTTCCCAGTTGAAACATAGTAAAAATATTTAAGTATACTTACAATTTATTGAAAATAGTGTTTAATTATAAATTTGATGCTGCAAATGAATAAAGATCTCTATAGAAAATTAAAATGGCTTAATGCCAATGTCAAAGTGGTTCTATCGATATTTTATGCAGAGTTTACTTATTTGTGAAAGTTGTAATTTTTCCCTTGTACATAAATGGGTTGAGAGGTGTTTACTCAAGTGTGTTCTCCCAAAGAAAGAAATTCTGGATATTGCATATTTTTCAGGGCTTGGCACATCCTTCAATTTTAAAACTGATTCTTTATGTAAATGACAAGGGTCAGAGAGACAGAGCTGCAATGTCCAAGCCTCAAGAGTACTCATTAAACTGAGACTGTTTATAATCTTGTCCTTGATGCTCACGTAGGAGTATCATTCGCTTAGAATCCCTTGAAGGACATTTCTCTTCATAACACATCCAGATGCACAAGCTATGTATGTTGCTTGCAGGATTACCTGTATAATAAGTTGTAGTCAAAAAGGAAGCCACCAGAGATTTAGAACTAAAGCCTGAGTTTCTATCACAAGAAAACAGCTTTGTGACAGTCATATTACAAGAGTTGCTTTGACTTTTCTATTGTATGCAACGGTTTTACAGGTTTAATATCTTTCCTAGGCAGAGTGTCGCAGAGATAAAACTTACAGTTGAGATGGATTCTTTGGTTTGAGGTTGGTTTTTATTTTAAGCTTTTCCAATCCAAATAGTGCTGCATTGTTCATTTCATGCAGTTTAAACCAAGTCAGAATGAAAGTGGTTTCTTGATTTCTTAATGACGTCTCTGTAATGGGCAATCAGTGAGTCCAAATATATGTCAGCAAATAAACTGCAATACTAGACTGTTGTGAAGTATTAAATATTTCCATTGTTTAAAATAGCCCATCTACCTCCTTTCTCATACTGCCAATTACCCAACTTTTCCCTCCTTGCTCTTGCTGTACACACAGGCTGAGTGTCCCCATCCCCTCCGAGCCATGCAGTGTCCCTTTGCATCCCGCGTGGCAGATGTGGGATATTGCAGCTCCAGGGGTACCCAGGGGTGCCCATTGCCTCCTCCTCGGGGCTGCACACCAGGGTGACCCAGGGAAGGCAGCATTGCACAGCCTGCACTGAGAGGCCTGGCCCATCATCTTCCCCTCTCCAGGTCTCTCCTCTATAATGGATCTTTCTGTTTCTCCTATCTTGATTTTCAAGGTGACCATTTAGTTGGTTCAGTTTCTTGGCCAACTACCAATGACTGCTTAATTCAGCTGATGTCCACCTTTGTCTTTAACAGGATCAATCTGGGGGCCCTTCCAGAGAGCCTGGTCTGTTTGATTCATTCAGTGTCTACACCCATAGTCTTTGCTGGGAGAATGATCTTTGAGAGGCCTTTTGCCAAGAGTAAAGCATTAAAGCAGCCACCAATATGTACATATAAATACATGTATGTGAGCATACCTACACACGGGCATTTTTGCAGAAGATATTTTGTATTTGTTAGTCTATGCACACATATACATGTATGATATTCTTTCCTCACCATCTTTCCATCCTTCAATATATATTTTTGTTTTAACCTTCAAAATAGCAAGTAATTCTCTTTAGCCCTTATTCCAGTAATTTGAACTAAATTGTTGGCATTTTCTCTTGTCAGGCTTAGAGTAAAACTGTTCTGATTTAATTACAGTTATGAAATTATCAAAGTTCTGTCATCTAAAATAGAGAATGATGTTAAGGTGCTAAGCTAGTTAAGCAGTGAACATGCAAATTTGTGAAGACATTGGTGCAATGCTGTATTGAGGATCAATACAAATAATTTCTTTAGACATCAATGCAGGGGAAGACCTTATAAAGTTTGCTGGGGATTCATGATGTGATAAAGATGTCTACAAAAATAATTTCTAGATTATATTTTAGCCTACAACATTTAGTTGTTTCAGCAAGGTGGTATAAACTCATTACTGATGCAATCTCTATGTATCTCTACAGTGCTATAGTTCTGAACCATAAAATGTCCCTTTTTTTCTCCATCGTCCTTTGCTTCTCTTGGTATTTCTTTCATTTCCTGGTCTTAACTTCTTCATTGGTAGCATTACCTTATCTCCTTTACTATCCCATTCTCACCCACTCTGTCTGTAGTAATATATTAATTAAAAACTAACATAGAAATCAAATATTCCCTCCCTACTGAGAATTATGATTTACATGAACTATGACAGCCATTAACTCTCATGACTTAAACCTTGTGCTTTGTCCTTCCACCTTCTGTTTTTTGTGGGATTTTGCACAGGGTGTTCAGTGAGATAGAAAACAGGTCTAAGGACTGGTGGAACATTATATGTAAGTGTTTATCAGATTTATTTAAAAATAGTGGTGAGGGACACAAATTCATTATCCTCTTTTCCCCACCGACAGAGCATTTGCAAAGGTGAGGCACTGAGACTGCATTACATGCACTG
The DNA here is from genome assembly GCF_047830755.1 of Zonotrichia albicollis. Classification (NCBI taxonomy): domain Eukaryota; kingdom Metazoa; phylum Chordata; class Aves; order Passeriformes; family Passerellidae; genus Zonotrichia; species Zonotrichia albicollis. The sequence continues at coordinate 66,353,580 of NC_133822.1, forward strand.
GCAAATGAATAGTTTCAGGTGCTATATTTATAACTCAAAACTGTGGAAAGAAATACTGTGTGACATTTGATATTAAATTAGGCTGGTGCAGCACAGATTTTTCCAGGCCCAACACAGATTTTTTGGCTACCTGTACTTTGCCTCTGACTTCAAAACACATTGAAAATTCAATACCTCCAGACCATCAGGCAGTCTGTCAATTCTGAGCCACATGTGAAAGTAATCTTGCATGCAGTCAATGTTCTGATATTAAGCGTGATGCATTCTAAAACAAAAGTTTTTCCTGCTTTGAAATCCAAGTATTAAAAAGTAGGTATAAATGATAAATAAATGATAAATAATTAAAGCCAGTTTGTAAAGGATGGTTTTAAAATTAAAACTTAAATTAAAAAAAATCATTAAATTAAAAACTGAAAAGTATCAACATTTGTTAAAATTCTTTAAATTTGTAATCAGAAAAAAAGATAAATGGACATAAATACCCAAGAACTGATTATCATTCCCTGAAATATTTTTTCACCTTTTTTATTTTTTCATGTCTGGGTTGCTTGCAGCACATCAGTTAGTTCCCTAATAAAATACAGCTCAAGTTTGCAAGGATTTATTCTCATTCTAAAATTAAGAAATAAAGTACATGGTGCAAAAAGAATACTTCTGTAAAAGAACGTCTTTATTTAAATTACTTCTTGTCTAAATAAAAAGCTAAGTAATTGGAAGTCTCTATCAGGGGATGTTGAAAACACCATACAATAGCAACTTCAGATTTATATCTTCATACAAATTGCTTCACTTGGAGAATGTCCTGGTTTAGGACAAATTAGGGGAAATCTCCGAAAGGGAGCCCCCTAAAACAAAACAAACCTCCAACCACCCCTCCCCCAACACCGGGTTCGGGAAGGAATTCCTCGGAGGAGCAAAGTGGAAAACAAAACCTATTTATTTACAAGTAACAAAAGAACACTCCCCAACACAAGAAAAGAAAAGAGACCAGACTGTGTTGTGAAGGGCGCCGAGCTTCTCTCGCAAGCTCCGGGTGTCCTGGAGCTCTCAGGTCAGGTCCGGAGCCGGTCCAGTATCTTCAGGGGAGGGTAAGAAAGAGGGAACAAAAGAAAAGGAAAAGAAAAAAAAAAACAGCACAAAAAGCAGAAAGCAAGCAAGCAAGCAAGCGGCTAGCCAAGACAAGCAGCAAAAGCCAAAAGCAAAAGTGCCTGGTCACACCCCCCCCCTCCTCTCTTCCCCATCCCGCCGCAGCAAGACGGCCGGGGGGGGGGGGGGGGGAAAGGCACAGCTGCCAGACACAACACAGGATATTGGGATAAAGGCTGTCACCCCACGACAGAGAAAAAGTAAAAATCCTGAAAAAAGGCAGAGGGGGACGTGCTGTAGTGTAATATCGAAAAAAATGCAAACTTCTTTCGACTGTAATGTTTATTTGAATCTTGAAACCTCAACATATTAACCATGTTTTAGAAATTTTATCAAAAAGAAAATAATAAAATAAAAATGTAATATTTTCTTTCCTAGTAGGGCTGGGAGAAAGGAGGTTTTGCCCTTCCCATGAATCTTCTCCTGATTTTAAGTGTTGTACACTGCACATGGACTCTTAAGATGAGATCAGCACACAAGATATTGAGATAAAATTTTCACATTCCTTTCCTGAAATAGTCCTGGAAGAGACTTGAATTTCTTGAACAGAAAGAACATGAATTTCCTCTTTCCCTCACTTTCTAGAGCCCTTTCTTTTTGAATCTTTACAGAATGCCCGAACTACCAGAGGATTGTTCTCTTTCCTTTTTTGTCTGTCTGCTTGTCTGCTTCTGTTTTTGAAATGAGATGTTTTGGTGTGAGGGTTTTATTGTAAATATTAAAACAGGCACTGTTTTAATATTTACAATGGTAGATGACAAGAAATTCTGCCAACAAAGTGATTAAGGGGAAGAAATGGAGAGGAGACAGATGGAGAAATAGAATGCTGATAGAGGAAGAAAGAGACATTTTATCCTTCAGAACTACAACAATATATATTAGAGATGACATCAGTAATGAGGTTCCCCAGTTGAACTGTCTCCCACTCTATGTATTTATAGCCATGGTTTGCATTTTAATGGGTTAATATTTTTCCATAAAAAAAACCCTCAACTCCCCAGAAAAATGCCCCAGCAGCATGCTTTCTTACACCTGTTCTTAGAAGTGTTTTTTCTCTTCCTGGAGCTCTTAGACAAATATGTCAGAAAACAGTTCTGCATTTCCAAACACCTGATACACAATCTAGAGTAAACAGGTAAGAGGCTTGGTCTTAATTTTAAACCACTCAGAATAGCCAGAAGAATATTCTCTGACACAAATGTATAAACTAAATAGTCACAGATGTAAATCTACATGTAAGTATACAGACCTAGGATCTGAGCATATAATTGTATTTTTTTTTCTGAATGTCTTTGAACTTTCATGGAAAGATTTGCATTAAAACAGTTTAAAAAATAATTATTCACATCCTTTGAATACTTATGATTAGTATTCAAGGTTTATTACTGCTAAATATATTATCTTGGACAAAAATCAGAGTTCTCAGTGTTCCTTAAAAATGTAGAGAAAAATAAATCCTCACACAAATGAGGATTATTCAAAACCTTCTCTTCCAAATTTTTTCACATAACTACTTGGGTATTTTTTAAAAATAAATAGTGTTTCCACTCCATACAATGGGTTGAAGGGAGTGAAGATAAAAGAAAGTGAAGCAAAAATATTGTCTTCAAGGACATGCAACTTTCTAGTGGAAGTAAAATACAATTATTTTTTTTATTTTTAAGCAGCAGTAATACTTTTAATTGATAAAATATAAAGGGGCTTGATGTAACTCCTAAGCATGTTATTTTACAGCATCATATTGACCTTTTCTTTTCTGATCTGATTCAGAATCATATTTTACAAAGATAAAAAGTTTTTGCAACACAGAGAAACTGTTTAGATCAAGTAACAGCATATAAGATATAACTATACAAAACATGTCTAAACAGATCTGTTCTGTTCTTAAGAACAAAAGGCCTCACATTAGAGAGTTATTTCGAATGAAATGCTTGATAAAACATATATTTGATTTTGTACTTCTATATTATGGTAGCATTCTATTAGGGCTAGCATATTGTCTGCAAAATAATCCATGTCTTCACTGGCTGTTGGATTTTGCCCTAAAGCAAAGACCAAATCTGTACCAAAAAGGGACAGATGACACTAAAACTCTTTAACTACCCGAAGAACATCAGATTTATAGTGACACACCTGCAGATGGTGCTGTTCCACCACATTTCCTGCACAAAATTGGTTTAACATTCATTAGTTGGTCTATTCGTTGATCTTTTGGTTTTTATTTATACAGTACATGCAGCTATTACATAAAACAGTTGGCTGTGTGTGAAGGCTAAGCTGGATGGAAAATTATACCTAAAGATTTAACTTTTTCCCATGCCAAAGATATTTTCTTTTTGCCCATCCTCCTCTTTTTACAATGTTAGCAATTATTCAGCAATGTGATATTTCTTTTTATAATATATAGCATTGTAGCATTATTGTTTGTGAGACAGAAAGTTGTAGCTACTCAGAGAGGCTATGTTTAAAATTGGTTTTCCATCTCAAACACGCTACAGTGTACAAAAATTTGCTAGTGGATGTTATCCTACAGAATTATATCACCTAAGGGCTACAGATTGTGAATTATTCACATAAAGACTGTGGGGACCATAGAAATAAAATACTACTGCACAAAGAGGACAATTTCAAATCTGTGTTTACTGCTACAGCAGAGGAATAAGGACAATATGTGTCTTCAATTGAATTATTTCATACTTCTGTAAAATTTAATGTGGTTTTCATTGGAATTAGCTGTATTGTTTTTACTATTCCATAGTTTTTGATTTTTTAATCATGAATGAAAGTATCACTACCACTACTACTATTACTGCTACTGCAGTTATGACTAATGGTACTAGCAGTAGTAGTAGTACCACCATTAATTTGTAAAAATCATGGCTTTATACTTTATTTCCTCTTTATGGATATTTTAGACACAAAAAAAAAAGGCTTTTTAACCGTATTTGAGAATGGAAAATAAAATTTCAGAATTAATTTCAGAAACATTTCTATAACACATAACATACTTTGTAGAAGTCCTGTGTAGTATAGCAGATTTTTTTCTCTAAGAATCTATTTCTGTATATGGTATGGAATAAAAATTAATTTTACTTAGTTGTTTAAAACTTCAAAATTATTGAAAGTATATAAATCAAGTAAAATGAAACATAGTTAAAATTTAAAAAGAAGAATTAACATTATAAGCAGGTATTAAGTTTTTGTTATGGGGTAAGTTGAAGGGCTGTGAATAATTTAAATGGGAAATCTTTATACCCTGACACTCATGGAAGTGTTTTCATTGATTTCAATGGGGTCATAATTAAATATGCGACTCTTCTACCATTAAAGCCACTCATGGATACCAGTAGGAGGTCCAAATATTTCATAAGTATAAACATATTTAATAAGTTTTCTATTGGATTTGCTGGGATATGTACTTTGAGGATTTTTGTTTTGCCTTCTAAAAAAACCTCCAAAGCAACAACAAAAATACGAACCAAAACTAAATCCAGAAATTGCTTACAATTTATTTCCCTATTTTTTACTGGGAGAAGGCATTAATCACTTTTTTCACTTACTCTGCAGAGTAAAAAGAGTATTAATGGATTTTGAGGAGATCCTTTAGATGCCCTGTGCATATTCAGTATCTCTGACGCTTCACTTCATTTGCTGTTTTAGTGCAGAACTTTCTCTTTGGGAAGATCAAGACAATGATGTGGCATTTGGCAAATTAATGAATTAATTTAAATACTATTTAATTTCATAGTTATTTCTGCAAATATAAATTCTTTTTTGAGTACTAAAGATAAATTTTTAAGAAAGGAACATGAAGTAACTCATTTATCTTGTCATAGAATAATATACTAATGTAATTTTTTTCATTCTGCTTTCAGAGTTGTAGTCACCTGCAGACATAATATGACAGCCTTCAAATTCATTATTTTCTACTTATACATATTTTTCAAACGCATTAGTTGGTGTACAGCGTGCATAATACTCTGGCTGTATTATACAGAGATTAATCTTCAACCCAAGATGGAAAATATGCTGGAAAATACTTTCAAGTTTTGATTAATTTTCCCTGCTCTTCATTATAAAATCCTTTTTCCTTTCTTCCTTGGAAGTTCATGATTGCTTTAACTTACTCCTATCCTTTGGATCTCTGAATATGCTTTTTCTTCACAGTTCTAAATTGGTTCAGTAAAGAGCAAAAACCTTCAGCCAGACTAGAAACTCCCATTTACTCTTAAAAATGTGGTTCAGTAAGCTGTTATCTATAGTGTCCTAAAACCAAAAACTAGAAAGTAAATTCAAATGTATTCTTATGGCAGGGAATGTATTCTGTGGTTCAGGGAGGAGCATCAGAAGAGAAAATTAGATGACACTTGGAGAAAGCTATGCCATATATCACACAACATGTTTCAGTTCAGTTTGGTGAAATGCCAGTGCAGGTTTCTGTTTATGTTGTGCAAATAACAGCCTAGTCTGTGCCAAACAAATGACAAATTGTGTGTTTGGCAATACATGTAACAAGTTCTGATAATTTAAAATTCTATGTTACTTAAATACATTTCCTTTCTAAAATAAATTTCCTTTTGTATACTAATTTACTGATTTGATCTAATTCTTCTGCTTATTTCTATAAATAATTAAAATTAAATATTTTAAGGTAGTGTTTAAAAAAATTGCTACTGCATTTAGAAAAGTTAAAACTATTTCTCTAAAATATTTTCTCCTTGATACAAGTTTAATGTTTTATCGAGAATTCATAAATCTGTATTACGGATCTCTGCCATACCATGGAGCTCACCACTGGAGATGGTGGCCCAGCTGTGTCTCACCAGCACCAAGCAGGGTATCACTTCCCTTGACTTCCTACTGTATTTTAGCTCAAAACCAGGGCTGGAGCATATCAGTGCATGAAATTGTTATCGTAGACTAACTCATTAAATGGTATAATATTTAAAATTATGTTTCAGTCTTTCAGTTAATTATAGCATGTTATGAATACTAGAGTCATCCCTTTTCACAATTGCGGCTTCAGCAGAAGCCATTGTATCTGGAAGATAATGCAGGCTTCAGAAATTCAATTTTTAAAGATGTGGCCTTTCCAAGACATAAATCACAGTCACTTGATATCCAGGTGTCACAAGTTTAGTTGGAGTTTTCATGCAGATATATTGCATTTAATTCAATGAGAGAGAAATATATGTGGTTTTTGATACAACTTATTTACCAGTTCAGACAGTACTTTATTTGACTTCAGTAACACTCTAATTCTGCGTCTAGTGTTTATAGAAAAAAAAAAAATTGCATATTTCTTTTTCCTTTTCTTTTATGGCATCAAGAAATAAAAACATTATTTGCAAATATTTCTTACAGTCCTGTGTTCCTGTAAGGCCAACTACTCATGTTGAATAATTTTACAACATTGCAACTGAATAGGTCTCTTGGTCATGTCTAATTGCCTTTATAAATAACAACTTCTCATTACTGCCAGGTCACAGTAACAAAGGCATATGGAACCTCAAAACTGGCAGGAGCAACCGTGTTTGCCACTGGGAAAGCAATGGTATGTGGATACCTTATTTAAACAAATACAAAAGATTAAGTCAGGCATTTCCCAGGTTCAAAATGGCAGCTAATGTTCCACAATTAGCATTTTCACAGGTTTTCATTACACATTTCAAAAGGAATAAAAAAGTGCACTTCAGTAAAGTGAGTGCCACACAAAGACGGTAAATAATTACCCTAAGTGTAAGTGCTGAGATTAACAGTTTGGGATCTGTTTGGGCTTGGGGTTCGTGAGAGGGAGGTCGTTTGTTTCTATATTAGGGATTTAAGGGTTTTATTGTCCCCACTTTTATGTAAGAAAAAAGCTAAAATCTTCTTTATATAATTTCCACCTTCCTCAACTTCCACTATCAGTCCCCTTTCTCTACCTGTCTCTTGCACATAAAAAGAGTTCATGAGATAATAAGCAGCAAGGAAAGGAGGAATAACACATTTTAAAGAATAAAATGAAGAAGATTATTTAAAGAATCTTTTATATGTGTTATGAGTATTGTGTATCTGGTGTATTTCAAATCACAATACTCTGATGTCTGTTTGCATCATTGTGCTGATGCCTTTTTGTTTTTTGCAAGTACAAGATAAAAGATTTTAGAGTAAGTGAAGAATTAGATTCAATATTAATCAAGTGTGCATGTTTACTGTATGCTTATATCTATTGCTGCTTTGAATTAAGAAATTGATGAAGATAATTCTATTTTTAAATTGTTCTTTTGTTTTTCTCTGGCTTTTTTTAACAAGCCCTTTGCAAATAATTTTACATTCTTTGAGAGGTATCTTTAACAACTGATCAAAAAAGTGAGATTAAAGAAAAGAATAAATTTCTATCATCTAACCTCAATAATTTTCAGTTGGTGATAATGTCATTTCACATTTGAACTCATATGATAAACTGCAAAAAATAATGAATTTAAAATACGTTGAGTCAGTGAAGATAATTATGGCAATTTTATGCATCTCAATTTCTCTTTGAAAAGAACATATAATTGCTCTGGTATTTTGTTTCCAACCCTCTTGTCTCTGAGCCAATATAAATTGAAATGAAACTGTTTTACAAGCTCTCCTTTTCCCTGCTGCTTACTAAATCCTTATCTGACAGAGAGATTCAAAGGGCTCAGCCTTCTCCTTGGGTTCTTCTCATAGTCCAGGTGTCATCAGGAGGGAATATGTCTGGTTTATGGGAAAAAGAAAGTTTCAACTGGGGAGGGACCAACACCCCATGAGGAATAAATACCATTTGGTTCCTAACACTGTCTTGAGATGCAGGCAACCTACCACATATAAAGGGTCATCCTTGACAAATCTTTTAACATGTTGCAGATGATCATCCTTTTCCTTTCTAATTGCCACAATGCTAAGGCAGAAAATTGTGTTTGCAAAATAACCTTCAAGATTTTTCTCCACTTCATTCAAAGTATATCGCATTAGAATAGGATTTGTCCCATGTCTATCTGAGGAGCTCTCCAGGGATAGTGGTACCCATCCAGTCACAATAACAATCTCATTTGAACACTGCAGTTACTCCAATGACTAGTTAGTGAGCTTAGTTGTAAGATCCTGACAACTGGAAATTAGCTAAATTCTAGAGGTTTTTTCAACTTTGTTAAAAGGCATTAAACTTTTTTTTTATTAATTTTTTACTCTGAAGTTATTGTGAAAATAATAAAAAAACTCAGATCTGAGTTTTCTCATTTCCTTCACCAGGTCTTCATATTTTAAATAGTAAAAAGAACTTTTAAAATAAAGTTGGTATCCTTTTCAGTAGCTTTTAAATCTCCTAACTGGACTTATTTATACAAATAATTATATGGGATATAGAATCTTTCTGATTTAGCTAATAGGTGCTAGGTTGATCCTGTCTAGATGTCAGGTGTCCACTAAAAATATTTTATAACTCGTCTTCTTCAGATTGCCAGGGAGAGAAAATAGAATTAAAGGTTCATGTCTTGAGATTAGGACAGGTTTACTATCATGGGCAGACCGATGTGACATGGCTAAATTAGTTTGATTTAGAACCAATGCAATCAGAGTAAGATAATGAAAAATAAAGCCAAATCTTAGAAACACCTTTCCCGCTTACTCCTTTCTTCCAAGGCTCATCTTCACTCCTGGTTTTCTCTACTTCCTTCCCACAGAGGAATGGGGAATGGGAAGTGCAGTCAGCTTATCACACACATTGTTTTTGCTACTTTCTCCTCATGGAGAGGAGTGCTCACATTCTTCCCTTCCATGGGGGCCAATTCTCCACAAAATTCTCCAACACTGGTCATTTGGTGTTTCCCACAGGCTGCAGGTTTTCACAAACAGATCCAGCGTTCTTCTTTAATGGGGTGCTGTCCTTCAGGCACAGACTGCCCCAGCGCAAGACCCCACAGGGTCACAAGTCCTACCAACAATCCTGCTCTAGCATGGACTCCTCCTTCCATGGATCCACAGGTCCTGCCAAGAACGTGTTTCAGTATAGAGTCACAGCTCCTTTGGATGCATCCAGCTGCTCTGGTGTTGGGGCTGCAGGTGCATCTCTGCTTCCCCATGGGCTGCAGGGGCACAGCTGCCTCACCATGGGCTGCACCTCAGGCTGCAGGGGAATCTCAGCTCTGGTGCCTGGAGCACCTCCTCTGCCTCCTTCCACACTGATGTGGGCACCTGCAGGGCTGTTTCTCTGACATACTCTAGCTTGTCTCCCAGAATGAACCTGCTATTTCCTCCCAGACGTGCTGCCACCACCACTGATTGTCTCAGCCTTGGCCTCGTCCTGGAGGTGACTGACATTGGCTCCATAGACATGTGGGAAGCTTCTAGTAGATTCTTATAGAAACAACCCCTCCAGCTGACCCAATTCCAGAACCTTGTCATGAAAATCCAATAGAAAAATCTAAATAACATATTTATATTGCCAGAATCTGAGCAGCATTGAGCATAATAAAACACCTGGGGAATACCAGTATCTGTTCTACGGTCACACTCTCCCAATCCTACCAACACCTAGCTTGTACTTCCATCCAGCCTCATTTTCTACACCTTTCTTGCAAAGGATTTTTGCAAAAAATAAAATATGTAAACAAATAGTGTTTCAGAAGTTTAATGGATGTAATGGATTTAATAAACATTGGAATTCATTATGTGACTTCTCAGGAACAATGAATGATATTAAATTGGTGTGGAAAAATACCAATGCTCTGGGTGAGGAATTCTGCTTGGATTTGTGTAATACCTCACATAGTGGTATATTCATCTTTAAAACATTGAAATTAATTTATAGTAGAAATAATTAGGCGTTTTTTTCCTTTTGTATTCTATTTATTAATAAAAATAAAGGTATTGCAAACAGATGTAGCAAAGGTGTATTAATAACGTCAAAGCTGCATTATTATAAACATATAATGAACACCTATTTTCTTGTCAGACTATAAAATATTAACTGAATTAATGTTTATTATCAGTGTTTTATTCATGTATTAATTATTTATAAGCTATGTGAAGTTCCATTTTATATATAAACTGTGACTGTCAATAAATTCACATAGCAACTGGAAGAAATTTAAATGCCTCTCCTACAGAATATAGTCATAAAATGGAAAATGTGGGCCTTTTTAACATGTATCTTCAGAAACAATAATTTTTCATTGGTGACATATCTGCTGTACTTTATTTTTGTTTTCTTCTTCTCAAAATCATAATAATTCTCAGGAGAAAGATCTTTTCTTAATAAGTACTGCTTGACATTTACCATTACATACATGATAGATATTTGAAAATGATCATCCATCAATGCTATGGCATCAAATTTAAACTTATTAGCCATGCAAATAACTTGGCCTGCAGATTTCATCAACATCTTTTCAAATATTCAGACAAACAACATAAAAAAAACCCCAAAGAGAACAAGATCAAAGCAGTTCTGCCCCTTGCTAGCATGAAAGAGTTGCCAGTTAGAAGTTTACATACCTATTAATATAGTAATAAACATAAGCAAAAAAATGTTTAAATTTTTTTATAACATTATTTTTTTTCTAGAGAATTTCAACTGAAATTTAAATTAAAGCCATTACAAAATATAAAAGGGATGTTAGCTGTTCAAGGCGCAACTTGATTAAAATCCCATGATGTTTAAAGGATAAGGTGAATGAATATTTATCAAAGTGTTTTAATGTTTGCTATTTTAGCCAACACTTAGAAGACATACTTCAAATAGTGTATTCAATACAAAGATTGGGGGATTTTCAAAATATTTTTTCTTGAATTTCAACAAATCCGAAAAGGAGCAGACAAGACTTTCTTAAAACATTTGTCACTTTTGAATCCAAGTGGATTCAAAAACTAGGTAATATTGGTTTCATGTGAACTGACAGCCTTTAAGGATTTACTTAATTCTGGCTCAGTTATCCACATTTCCTAGATCAAAATTTTGATCTGAACCTCTTTACAGGTTCAAATGTCACCCATTCATCTTTACATATCAAAAACCCAGTTCCTCCATCTCACCAGTCACATAGTTATGATAATCGCATTGCTTACATATATGGTTGTCCCAAAGACAATTCATTTATAAATGAGAATGATGTACTTAGCTGAGTAAACATTTAGTATAGTATAATAGTAGATAATATATAATAAATATATATTATCTATATAAATAGATATTATTTATATATTATAAATATATATTATCTATATAGTAGATAATATAATAAATATAGTAGAATAGTATAGAATTCTACAAAGGTACATTTTAGTGTCCTCTTAAGTGATTTAATTTCCTGTAAAATCCGATTTTACCAGAACTCCCTTTGAGTCAGATTCTTCCATTAATGTAATGATGATAACAAAACTTTTTTCTTCAACAGAATCTAAAATGTCATTGTAAATAATTTCTCAGTTATGGTCAGTCTGGAATGCACCCAAACTATCATGTTCTGGTCACTCTATTTCAAACAAGCCATCCACCAACAAACCTGTATTTAGAAAATGAGCATTCTAAGAAATGGGACGTGCCAGATTACTCCAACTTGACATCTTGATGACTTCTAAATTAAAGAACTTACATCACCTATAAAGCATATTTCCTAAAAGAAAAGGATCCTCCCAGTCATTACAATTGTTTTTAGTCAAGTTTGGGCATGTTTAGCAAAAAACACAGAACTTGCAACTTTACGCAACTATTTCTAACAAACATGTTAGATGTATTGTCAATATCTCTCAGCTGTCCAGCTAAGCATTAGGCTCCCAGAATAGGGATTGTTTCTGTGTTGCATTAAATGAATGTGCTGAATACAGTGGTTCTTTATTTTAAACACAAAAGGCTGTCTCTGCAAGCCAGAATGAGCTCTCAGAGTCAAATGTCTGAGAGCCACAAACTTCTGGCTAAAGCAGTACTAGTGGATCCCCTGACTATGTAAGAAAGTAAATAATATTAAAAATATAAATGTGATGTCATAAAAGAACTGCATGTTCATTATGAGGTATAGGAGAATCAGAAAATACAAAGGAATACAGTCTTGCAGAAAAATTATGAAGGAAATAAGGCATTCTTAATTTAGCTTTCAAAATTAACTTCCTAGAAGCAGAAGATTCAATGGTGAGTTGTATCAATGTCTTCCTTCAAGTGAAAAAATAGTCACAGAGATTTCAAATTTTAACTTCTTCATGGTACTTCTGCATCTTCGCACAGTGGTTGAGATCAGAGGACACCTCCAGAGCTCACGCAGTACAACCTCTCTGCTCCACTGCAGCGGTGTCCACTACAGCAAGTTCCTCAGGGCAATGCCCAATCAGACATTGAATATTTCAAAGGTGAGAGACTCCACATTCTTCCTGGGAAACTATCCTTACATTATGTTGGCTCCTTTCTCTTTTTTTGTCTAAATCCCATATTTCAGTTTGTGGGTCTTCTGCAGTAGCTCAACAAACATGATTTTGGCATTGTTAGTATTAGATTATTTGATTAAAATATAATTGCAGTAAATACAATGAGCACCAAATATCAGAAGTAGTACAACAGGTGAACCAACTCTGGTTATCTTGAAAATAATCAGAGTTGTGAAAATGAAGCATACCTGAAATGACTACTTTTAATGTTTCATGCCAAGGTGAGGCAACTAAATAAGTCTCTTCAGAATTCATTACTATACAAAAGGAGTTATTTTCAAAGGAAGTTTAGGATTATATTAAATGGAAATATAAGACTTTGAGCTATCGATAAAGTTTTCTTCATACCTGTATCAGTATTTTGTGTGACTTTGTGGGTACTTGAAAAGACAATGCTCTGTATCTGTGTGGCTTATCTGAATGTTTTGAGTATTGAGTGTGTGCATGTTGGAAAGCACACAGGTATTGCCAGCCAGGGCACAGCCCCACACTGATCTGCTGCAGCCACACCTGCCAGCCAGGGGAAAGGACAAATCCATCAGTGCCATGAAACCCACCAGTTTAAGCTGTGTCTGACAACTGAAGAGAAGCTCTGTCTTGTGCTGAGGGGCTTACCCTGACGGAGCTGGGCTGAGCTGAGCTGGTTTCAGCTCCTCCCTAAGGAACTGTTGCCTCTCCTGCTTGATCATGAGCTCTGCTAGTGACTCTGTGGGAATGTTCAGAATATTTTTTCCATAGCTGCTGTCTAAAAGAGCCTCTGGGGTGGCTGAACATGTGAAGATTGTGGGAGCACCCTTGAACTCAGCTGTGAGCAGCCAGAGGGAATCAATCAGTAGTAAAAAAAATACACTCAAGCATCTTAAAACTAAGGAAGCAGCTTTGACTCGGAATATCAAACTCCTTACACTGAAATCCTCAGGATGTTGATGGCTCATGGTGACTGTCACTTCTAGTTCTTCAGGAAGAGAGAGACCACAAATCTAAGGACCTGGAGGGACATTCCAAGGGTAGAAGCTACACTGATTACAATGCACAAGTAACAGGAAGTTTCTGCATAATAGTTATGTTTGTATTTTGGTAAGAATTTTCTATGTTAACTTTAACTGTTAGGCTGTTACAATATTAAATTGACAATCATTTTTGGCTGCATACATGTATACAGTGTGTTTCCCTTTTTTATGGGCTAATATACTAAATACACATATACCAAAAAGACTTCCATTTAGCACAGTATTTGGTCCACTTATATGTATATCAAACATTTGACTGATCTGACCCTCTAACTTGTGTTTTTTCCTTTGGGAAACTATACTGCATTTTTAAAGAGTTATTATACAAGTGAAAAATCACCCAGCCAAGGAATAAACAAGGGAAAGGAAAAAAGCTAACAGTGATAATCAATGAACATGTTCTGGATGTGGTTTTTCAGCACTTTGCTATTTCTGACCAAAATATACTAAATTTACCCTGTGAAGTGTCTAAGAATATCAAGTGTAGCTTGCTAAAGGGGGAAATTATAGCTACCACTGGAGGCCATAAAAAACAGACCCACATCTTTAGTCTTCCAATTTTACCTCATTTCTGGTACTAAGATTAGGAAGTACTACAACCAACAACCAGTGGCAAATGAGACTGCATACTTTATGAGGAAGGAAGAAAGAGGCCAAAGAGTAATGTTTATTTTTCCAGAGATTGAGGAAAAATTAATAAATAAAATATCTACTTGTAAGATGAAAATGTCCATCTAGAGAGTTTCATCTTCATTGTCAGAAGTTTCCATTTATATTATCATTGGGTTTTTTTCACCTTATCCTTTCCATTTTCTGCTCTCTGATGATAATTTTATGCCTCAATATGTTCTTTCTTGTCCTTTTGCATTCCCATTTTTTCAGCTGGTCTCCTTGTGTCTGTATAGTTTGACTTCTCTGCTTTACTGTCTTGGATATCATTGACCAACGTTTCTACAGTTACCTTAAAAAGTCTGTTTGTGCTTATACAGAAATCAGGTTTTGAGTATTTCATACTTCACAATTCATATTTTACATTTCTTTTGACTCACAACTCTGATGTGTTTACACAGGCTTGTTTTAGTTATGCCAGCTGTAGAAACATTGTAGAAATGTTTGTGCAGCACAATGCATGCACCCAGGCAATCCAAACCATGGGGAGGAAAGGTAGGATGCCATCCCTATCTTTCCTTCTTGGGCATCACTTCAGAAGATTTCTTACATTGCAGGTGCTCAAGAGCTAGTTGAAAGATGAGATTTCAGCTGTTGAACTTGTGGGAGCACCAAAAATCCCAAAGAGAAATTCTAGGGTCCTAACACTCTCTGTGCTGGCCAAGGTTTTGAGAACTTAACATACTTTTCCTTGTGCAGCCAGGGTAGTTACTGATTCCTTGCTATGTTTGAAGAGCCCTTCTGGTGACATTACACCCCACAAAGGAGGTGTCAACCCTGAAGTGTTGGTGATTGCCAATTCACATACTCACCACTAACACCTTGCTATCCCATGTTATTCTATGACTGACTGCTTTGTGAGGAAATAATATATTTGTGTGGAGAGTCCACCTTTTCTTGTAAGAGTGGAACTGTTGTTTATTCAATTGAATAAGTAGCATTTGTATGCAGCTTTAATCATGAACATTTTGGAGATTGGCATCCGGCACTAAGTACAATCCTGTCAAATAACTGGCAGTGGATTAACTGTGACACCTAGAAACATGCCAGATCCTGACAGAATAAGAACTTGCTGTGTACCCAATGTCAATCATTCACTGAGTGCCACTCAAAATGCTTATCCTGTTAGTGATGACATCAATCTGCATTGGCATTAAAATGCTGCTGCCCTTTGAATACAGAATTGAAAGCAACAGGCAAAGCCCCAAAGTGCAGTCATTTCAGCAGCCACCTATTCTTCCTTTAGAACTGGGGCTACCTCCTGTGCAGAGATGCTGCTTTATTAGTGAACCTGTGACTCACTAACTGTCATAACATCTGTAACCCAGATATTTGCAAAAAACCACCCCAAACCAACAACAACAAAAAAGCACCAAAAAACTACAAAAAAAAAAAAAAAGCCAAAAAAATCCCCAAAAACCCCAAAAACCCAAGGTATCTATTTTACACAGATTACTCTACAGGCAGGCTCACTTGCAAGCACTCAAAAGTAATTTCCATCATGAACGAAAACTTCCAGAGCCACTTAGGCCTAATTCTAGTTATATCCCAAGTTGTAGAAGTCTACCCATATTAATAGCACCTAAATTCAACCTGAGGGGTTTCAGAATTTTAACCACCAGATATTTAGGCTTACATTTATTTGATCTTCTCTTGTCTTCATAAATCCTGCATTTCTGCCTGCACAGTGAGCTAACACAAGATGAACATTCCATTTTGTCTTTTCCTTTTCAGTCTGTCTTTTTCTATAATCCACCAGAGTGAGCATGACCTTGTGAAGTAGGAGATGAAGCTGAAAAGGAAATTGAACACATCTCTGATTTTCTGGGCAAGTGTTCTAACTATTCAAAAGAGGAGTAGTTATGCAGCAGCAGTGATGGATAAAAAAGTGAACTGTGTTTTTTAAGTCCCTTACTTTGGATAGAGAGTCCAGCTCATAGTTGGCTAGGGGTCAAAGTCTAAGCCAAATTCATAAGCTTAAAATAAAAAAAAAGGGCCAATTATTAGGATAGATGGTTTTCTCTTCATCTTGCAAAGTTACTCACAACTGAAACAATTAAAAAATACTCCTAAGCCTTAAACATAGCTGGAAATACACTTTTCCACAATGTTTGTCCTATTGGCCATGCATAATCCCTTGTTCAGCATGTAAAAGCCACAAGTAGCTCTTTGGAGACATGTCTTTCTCAAGAAAAGACTTGGTGTTTGATCCCCTAAAAAATGTATCCCAGACACTGTACTGTATTTTTTGTCTTTGAGATACAGAAATTGGGCATTTGTTTTGGAGAAATTATTTGTAGAATCAGATTATCAAATACTCTTATGAAAAAAGCTATCAGGAATTATATACTTGTTCTTCTGTTTTGCTCCAATCACCAGGTAGGTGTCAAGTAGTGTATTTAGGCAAAGCACAGACCAGAACTTCAGTTAGAAAGCTCAGATAGGGATGGGATTCTCGTTCCTCTGTCATGCCAGGAGGTCCTAATTCTTAGGCATTTTTAGGCTCATTGAAGACATCTCAGAAAAAACCCCTAGTAATGACTTAATCTGGGCTAGCAAAGTCATATGAGCATTCACTGTCACAGGCCAGATGTTCTCAAAAGGAAAGTAGATCTTAGACTATTAAATAGTGTCCTTTCTCATTATCAGACACAACTGTGCAAAGTTCCTTTCATAAATTTAGTAACCTCCACTCTAGTACGTTATTTACTCTACTTGGCCTTTTAGAAAACTATTTCAGAAAGAAACTAAATCTGAGGAAGGTCTAACAAGCCTCATGCCAGGCCAAATGCAGGACTGAGGTGTCATGTCTGTATTCCATCATGCTGTGAAAAAGTTGTATTTTGCTTAGAGTTGTCTGAGGTATTGGAGCAAAATCAGAACTGCTGTAAGTTTAAGCACCATTCAACATGATAGTTCCATAAACTGAGCCTATTTTTTGTTGGTTTTTTTATTTGTCCTTGATAATATACGTAGACAATCAGTTGTTCACAAATCTTGTATTAAACATACAAATCTCATAAGGAGCTTTAGCTTCTGATCTGAATCTGATAACTCCACTAAAAAAAGAAAAAAAAAGAAGCCCAGAAAATGTTAGTTATTGAACTTCCAAAGTACTTTTCAGGAGCTGAGCATAGTGTGTACAATACAGCATCAATGTCTCAAAAAGGCATTTTTCTGCTGCTGTCATGTGGAGGTCACTGTTTGCACTCTGGTAAATAGCTGCGATAAAACCTGAAGTATTACAGACTTGCTTAAAATTCAGCCAACGTGGAACAAGTGCAACTGTCAGCAATAGGAGGCCTTGAATAGCTGTAAAGGTTAAATATCAATTTGTTTTAAAAAAGAAGTCAAACTTGCCTCTCTACCATAAACTGCAAATCTGATGGCATTCAACCCATTAACACTCCTGTCAGACATTTGAATTTAAAGTGTTTGACACCCCCCATAGCACGGCACACTTTTATCAAATAGAGATTACTTTGTATAGGGTTTTTGAATGCCCTCTTTTAATCTGAAAGGCTTATTCAAAATTTTAAAGGGTGTTAAATGTACTCAAGCTTTTATCTAATCTTTATTTTATTTTCAATGATAGATTAAGAGATGAGAAAAAATTGGACTTGAAAATAGCAAATGCATATTAAAAACCATTTGTGGAAGTACAAAATGTTTGAATTTTAAAACTTGCAGTTTAAAATTGGATTCCACTAAATGACAATAATTAATATCACATAATCAGTGACAATACAGCATGGCTTTCTCTACCACTACAAAACTGGAAAGTGTTAAGATCTGAAATCAAGCAGAATTTTACTTTTCAATATTCAAACCAGTGAATGCAACATATTGACTATATATATTTTTTTAATGAGCACATGATACAGCTTCATACATTCATTATATGAGATATTTCTGATATCTGTGGAGTAGAAAAAAGCATTTCCTCAGCTGTTCACTGTTTGGGGGGTTTTGTTATTTCTTATATTTTTGGTGTTGTGAAGGCATTTTACCATATCTTGGTGGTATCCACATTCATTGATTTTTCTGCCTTTGAAATCTGGACAGAAGATGAATGCTTTCTTTAGTGGATACTTTCAAATTGTAAGGAATTTCAAATTATCTTTTCTTGTGATAGAAACAGAGTAATTTATTAAGACTTTTTTTCCAGTTGCTGTAAAAATTCAAGTAGGATTATTTATCTCTGATATGATTCCTGATTTACTTGGAATATTTGATTATTTTTATTATAAATTAATCTATTGTCTTTACTTAAGAGTATTAACCTATAGTGCATGCTGCTAGCAGCAGAAGTCTGTTGAAGAGCTTCTTTGAAGTCCTCAGACATATCAGTATGTAAGTCTATATCTTAGATTAAAACTGTAATGTATATAATGCAAGTCAATCCCTTTGCTGCAAGCATGCAGAGCTTTCTCAGGAACAATACTATTATTCATGAACAGATGAGGAGCTGATACTTGAGTTCTCCCCGTCTGGACTTTTTGGAGAATCTATGCACTAAAAGCCATGTGCTCCCACATCCCTACCTGAGTTCATCCACCCAAATCCCATCAGTTCCTGCCCTTCTCATCCGCCTGTGCTCTGGCACCAGCTCTTCGCTCTGCTCTCCTCTAGGTGGCAACAGAGGAGGGAGAAATACAAGATCCTACCCTGGCTTGAAAGAAGCAAAAGAATGAGGATCAAGAGAAAGGGAGAAAGGGAAAGATAAAGAAAAATGGAAGGGGGAGGGGAAGAGATACAAAGAGTTCTTCTTTCCTTGTTCTCCTGTGTTCGAGAAATAGTAATATTCTCCACCATGTGCTATTACCCAGCTCTTTATATTAACTTTAGTTATCTGATCTTCCTTACAAGGGGTGGTGGAACAGGTTTTCAATCAGATCAGTGTTTTTCTCAGCAGTGGGATGAACTTCCTTATTGCTCACTTCAGACCTGACTAACCTTGCCCCACCAGAGAAGTACCAGTGAGCTGTGATGTCAGGAAATGCTGTGGAAAGACAGTGTAATATTTATATTAGTTTAATGGATTCATACTTTCTGACACGTCTTAAATATAGCCTTGATATGAAGACTATTTTAAAAAATGTTGTTGCATGTGAACTCTTGAACCTTGCAAGAAAGTACCATTAATTAGTGTTCAATTTTACAGACCTGTTTTGGGGGAAGGAGGGTTTATTCTTTTCTTACTGATCCAAAGCCTCAATGACTCAATACATATTAAACCTATTTCTGTAGATTTTGCTGTGTCTTATGAACAGACAATTTTATATATAAGCAGTAGCAATTATCAATAATTATAGGCCACAGCTACAGTGCTATTGTTAAGGTTCTACCAGTACTCCCAAAATACAATAAAATGTTAGTTTTAAAAAAGTGGTTGGATTTCTGATAAGAACTAAAGCCAAAATAATTCTGCAGAGGCCTAGACTTAGTTCTTATTCCTAACTTTTAAGGAGATAAAACTTCAAAAAATATTATGAATTCATGTAAATAACTGAAAATATACTTACAGCATTTCTTAAAATAAATGTCCCTTCGTGTTTTTCTGATAGAGTTGTGAAGTACTGTACACTATTAGATCAAAACCATATACAGAAATAAGGTAAGAAGGATGAGTCTGGAGCTTACATAACATTTCTACAGCACTCACACACAAACATGACAAGGAAACATCACAACAGCTAGTCCTGCAAACAGCTGTATTGCTAAGAATGGTAAAAAATGAGTCCAAGGAATGTGTTTATGTTTGAAGTTCATTTGCAAAGAGAGGCAGAGAAGACTGCAATCGGCCATTGTAGGATGATGTGAGCTATAGAAAGCAAGTTGCAACTTGTGCAGTGCATTAAGGACAAAGTTAAATCAGGTTTTTCTATAGATATGAGAAGATGTTCATACAGGTGTAATGACACTTAAAGGGTATCCAGAAGGATTTCTAAATTAGGCAGTGAGTTAACATAGGAATCTTGCTGTAAATCAGCTGCAGAAAATGGGCTACATAGGAGAGTATGTCTGCCAATGTCTCTCAGATTGGTAGGGTCAGAAAATGGTTACCCAACAAAGAATGTTTGCCTGGGGGTCATGGTTAATGAAAACACTCTCAGATAGATAGCTCCTGCACATCCACATTCCTGCGTGTTGGTGATGTCAACAAAATATAGATGTAAATTTTTCTGATTCTATGATGATATAGTAAATTGAGTTTGAATACATAAAATTCATATTGAGAATTATGATTTTGGACTGAACATAAACAATATAGAAAAGTACTATAGAAAAGTACTGTGATATAGAAAAGTACTTTTTAGATTTCTTCTTTATCAAGTTTTCTTTCTTTTCTGGACTGCATTCTTCAGTTTTACAGAATTTAGCTGTTAGGACTCTCTGTTCCCTTCCATACAGATTTAGCGTGCACTTCTTTAAAAAGCCTCAGTTTACTGCCCTGAGATTCCAGTGTTTAGAGAGATTTCCAAATGATATCTACCCTGCATAGCCTTCCCAGTTAGGTCCAGCACAGGTGCAAGAGATGTGAGCCTAGAACCAGACTGTGAAGGTACATCATCTCACCTCCCAATTTCATTAAGAGAGTCTATAAAAGATTTGTTTATCCTTCAGGGTAGGATCTGACTGTAGCAGAGCAGCTGGACAATATGAAAGATTGGAATAGAAAGTCAGCTCCTGTCTGTCTTTCTAACACTAAATGCTATTGTTTTCAAGCTTTATTTGCTTTACTCTACAGCTTTATATGCCCGAGCATTACAGAAAGGTTATACTGTGCCTTTATGAGTGTATGTGGTAATTGCTGTATTTGATGATCCCAAAAGGTAAATCAATAAAAAGAACATATCCCACTGGCTGAAGCAGAACCTTGTTAAATTAGTAAAGAAATGAACTCAAGTTTCTCCAGAAGGACATCACTGTGATTACACAGAAGTGTCAAAGCAAAAATCATGTCTTTCAGAGATAATGTCTTCATCCTAGTAAAGAAACAAAGTTATACACAGTCCTTACAAACATATTTACCTTGGGAGCATGTACTTAACAAAATTCTGAGCTTAAGCAGTATGTCCTTGGGCAGTCATTCTGCACATAACAAAATCTCTACAGAATGTGTTTGTATACTTATCTATGACAAGCATCCTAATAGACTTGCATGTGCGCATTTATACCTTTAACTGTAAGCTAAACAGCATGGAGTGTTGGTGTGGATTGTTCACACTGCTTAATTCTTACCTTGCCCTCTGTAATTATTTTGACCTTGACCAACTAGTTGTGTCCGAAAAATCCCACAGGAAATGTTTGAACTTAGTGCAGACTAGAGACCAACCCTACTAGGTACACTGAGTGTGCTATTTAGGCATTTGTCAGTGAGGTAGAGAATTGGTCTGCAGGACCATGGGTCACACTGTGCCAGGCATTTTTGTGTGGCATGGGAATGGAGAATCATACTCAATCTGTCCACCATTATAACTAAAACTTTTGTCTATTTATTTAAATTGAGATATGCAGTGATCTTGTATTTTTAATTTAGACAAGCAGTCCTTTGCAAGTATTACAGCATTGATTACATAAGCAGATTCAGTTTCTCCTTCACTTGAGCTTTAAAGTCATTCTTTAAAGCAGAGTAATTATGTGGCCTCTTTTGAGAGCTAGCAAATACCTATTAATTCAGCAGTATGTGTATATTGATCTTCTGATCTTAACCTATTCTGTTTATTGTCCTTTAACAGAATTCTTCCACGAACATTAGTGCTCATGAGAAAGTAGAAGAGAGATTTATGTTATCTAAGGAATTTACATGCCCATAGTTAAAGATTAGGAGTCCACATAAAGACATTACATCATGCCCACAAAAATTCTACTACAATGTGTCTGTGGATTTTATAATAAAATATAGAATAATATAGATGTGCTCACCTAAGCATTTTTTTCTCTGTAAGCAAGAATAACTACAGATACACTGTATTCTCCATATAAATAATTAATGCAAAATAAACTTAGAAACATTATTGAAATATTTAGATTTATGAACATATTTAGGTGAAAGTAACCATGCTTTAGAGTAGAAGTTGTTATTGTGTATTTTCTGCAGCATATAATAAAACAACCTCTGTAATTTAGAAAAGTAGATATGAATTATTCTATGCTTTGGGAAGATTTTCATGACAGGTGATTGACAGGTCTAGTTCTGCCCAAAGCCTGTGAGCAAACTGAAGTATTCATTGTAACAGATCTGTGGACCGTATCACTTCAAGGACAGGCAGAAGGATATTTTTCTCACCACATTTTATTATGTCAAGGCATACCCTTGGAGGCAGAATGCAGCATTTTTCTGGAAGTGCTAAACCATTGTGCATGCAAAACCTCTTTGTCTTAAACAAACAATCAAGCCACAAATAACTAGAATCTTGCTCATTCTGCTCTCTTAGAGTTATTTCTTGTTCAGTCTGGTACTACCATCATTTCTAAGGCAGGAAATAGATTTGGAGCATGGCTTTGTTTTCCAAACAAGTTTATAAATATCTATCAGATCTTACCAATAATATCAACTGTTTTGTCTTTAACTGTTTATGTCTTCCTTAGAAACGTATTCAGGGTAAGGAAAGTTAAACTTCACCAAGGTCCAAGAAGATAGGAGGCAAGAGGGCTGGACTGCAAAGGTAAAACATTGTTGACAGGATAAGGGTTGAGGCAAAAAAATACCAAGCATTGAAAGGAAACTACTTTCAATTTTTCCTGCTATACTTTCTGCCTAATATTTAATACAACCAGCACTGGCGTTATTGACCAATATCTCCAGAAAGTGCCTTCAAAATTATACCGAATCCTCTCACGAGGTATATGTCCAAAATATAAGTCCAATGAATAACCCAACAAAAACAATTTAATTGATAATCATAATAAATAAATCAGATAGTAAATTAAACCTGAGATTTCTATACTGTTGGCTGTTTCAGGGAGATGAACTAAGCCCTAACCATTTTTTTGCTGGGGCTTCTAGCCCAATATTGCATATCAGTGTTATGTTCATATGCACTCATGCAGCTAGAGTAAATTTTTTAATGATCTGCAATGTTTAAAGTTCACTGCAGTTTCTACTGAAAATTAAAATTAAAAAAAGTTTTATTTTTTGTCTTTTTCCCATCACTTGATATTTCCATATTGTCTTAATATTCTTCTTTATATAACACTAAAGAGGTTTCTCATTAGGAAAATCTCTTTTACTTTTCACAGTGCTGACTAAAATGCTTGATTATTATATCAAGACAGAAAATAACTCATAAGACTTTAATGTATTACTATGAAGGCAATAGTGCTCCTACTCTTTGCAATTCTCTTTCAATTTTAGAACTATTAGCCAAGACAGCAAAATGTTGTCTTTGTTTCTATTGTCTTCATGATTCTCTTTGACTCCTATTCATCTTCCTTTAAAGCTTTTCCTGTTTTTAAACCTCAGAGACAAAGAAACCACTTTGCTACTTTGTAGATGTGTGAGTTTAGGAAAAATATAAAGTAGCATTGGCATATATACATTTATTTGTAGAAGAAAATGTGGTACAGACTTTCCAGAACAGGAACAAAACCAGCAAACAACCGGTGTGGATTTTAATTTCTGCAAAAAGATAAAAAAATAAAATAATTTTAGCAGTAAATATTTAAAATAATGTACATATGTTCTAGAATATATAATGTAATATATGCTATATAATAAATAATGCAATATGTACCCTGTAATAGATATAAATATTACTTTTGTATATTTTCAGAAGGTTTATAACACAATCATGGAACCTCAGAATGGCTGAGTTGGGAAGGGGTCACCTGGTCAAATGTACCTGCTCAAGTAAGACTGCCAACAGCAAACTGTCCAGGACAGCGTCCAGTCAGTTTTTGAACATTGCTGGAAGCACTCTTACTGCTGTAGCTCAGGCTCCATTTGTCTTCTTTGTCACAAGGGTATTTTGCTGGCTCATGTTCAGCTAGGTGTACAGGAGAACCCTCTGGTCATTCTTTACAAAGATGTTTTACCAGTTTGTGCTGGTTCATGTCATGCTCCTTTCCAGATGCAGAGCCTTGCTCACTTTGTTCAACTTTCCTGCTGAGAAATCTGTTGTCCCATTTCTCCAGCTTATTGGGATCTCCTGGATGGCAGCACGACCTTGATGGCAAATCAGCATGCAAACCTCATTTTTGCATCCCCAGCACACTCATTAAGGGGACTCTGCTCCCTCATTCAGATAATGACATCAGAGTCCCATTTCAAGCCAACACAATGGTAATATTATGGATGTAGCTCAATTGTTCAGTTAGAGTGAAATGTATAAAACATTGCACAACAAGTTGGACACCATGGAACCTGCTAAGAGTTGAGTACCTTCAGTGTTGGCAACACGGGCTCTTGTACTTATGGAACATTTCTTCTACATTTAGAGATATTATATATATATCTAAGTATTTTCTAAGTAAATCTAGCATTGCTAAAATATAGGCTGCAAGGACACACTGTCAGCTCATTGTCAACTTGTCCTCCACCAATACTCCCAGCAGAACTGCCTTTAAGCAGCTCAGCCCCCAGCCTGTACTGGTTCTTGGGATTATTCTTCCCAGAGTGCAGGACCTGGCACTCACCTTTGTATTTTATATAATAAGTTTGGCTTTCTTTTCAAAAGAGTTTTTATAATAGTTTCATATCATATTATTTATATACATATATCTCCCATATGTCATATATATTATTCCATTTATCCAGTTTTATATAATTATATATATATATATAGAGAGAGAGAGATTATATAGTAATTATAATAGTTTTATGTAATGGTTTTTTTATATTAGCTTTTTTGAGAAGTGGAGCAAAGTATTTTATCTTACTATTTATAGTTTTGCAGGGTGAAAAATGCATATTTGCATATTTTTAGTTACCCTCAGCAAAAGCAGATTTTAAAAATGATTACTTCCATTTGCAAAAATATCCTCTATTTACTGTAATTTTGTTAACTCTGTATCTGGCAGTTAAAACATGTTCATTAGTAAAAATAGCTGCTTTTCGATTACCTTTATTCATGCTGAGTGATGCCTTTCTTCAAATGGTGCTATTGACTACATCTGGTCTATTTATAAAGTACTATTCAACACAAGGGAGAAGAGAGGAGTCAGATGCCTGATGCTCTGTCCAGGACACTGAGTCTAAAGATGTGACATGAAATCCTTACTCTATTGCATTCTATAGCAATTTTGTCTTTGACTTTAGTGAATCCAGAATTTCATCCATTATATATACTTATTTCTCTGACTTCTTAGGAGTCAGACATTTCATTTATTTCTCCAACCTCTTTGCAGTCTTTCATCAAAGTCAAATACTAACTTCATTTACCACACAGTAGAACCCTGCTGAATTTCAGGGAATATTTTTCCAGGCAGAAGTTAAGCTAAAGAGGTTAGCAGATATTTAGTTAAAGCACTACTTTGAGCTAACTGCTATGTAAGTATTTAGTATTCTTAAATTTAAACATGTGCTAAAGTTAACTCTGGAATAGTGGTCCTTTGCTGAATTGAATATATGAACAGTAGAAATAAGTAAGAATCAGAAAATTTGGAGGGTATGAGTTGACACAGGCAGGCAGCCAGAAAAACAAAAAAAACATGACTGAAATGCAAAAAGTAAATGTATTTAATTATCTCACTAACTGGTGGATCCCAAAGCGGCACCCAGGTGAAGAAAGATGAGTGGGAATGCCAGCACAATCAGGAGCATTCTCTCCTGGGATCTGGTAAGGCTGCTGTTTGCATACATTTCTTGAAGGCCTCTACCCATGTAGTTTACCATCATACTCTGATTTCTCCTGTGCTTTTTATGACCCCAAGACAGGGAGCTCAAGCACACCCATGAGAATGCCTCCACAATCACCTGTTATCTTGACACAGAAATTCTGCTTTTTAAAAGAGAGGATAATGAGCGGTAGGCGTAATAAAGGGGGGTTCCCACATTTATTCTCCAGGCCTTGGCATTCCCAGTTGCAGGGTCAGTTGAGTGAATTTACCATCCTCCTTGTCACTCTTCAGCTTTTAACTCTTTCCTTCCAACAGAGGTGTAGAAAGCAAAGGGAGATGACCCATCCTCTGATCAGCATCGAACTCCTATTTATTGATCCACCAGGCACATTTTATAACAGTGTTAATTAAGCTCATACATATTGCAAAACCCAAGCTCATCATAGGTTATAGATAACACATTAATCCCTCCTTTTGTTTTCAATACCTGTGGTTTGTTATTGAAACCAAGATTTGTTTTCTCACCCTGATATGAATGGTTCTCAAGGCCTCCATGTTTGTCACTTTTGCTTTCCCAAAGCAACCAAGGACAGAATGTTTACCTGTTATGAAAAAACAGCCTGAGAACTCTGTTTTTTACAGAAACGTGCCTGAGAATTTTGTTGTTTACAGAAACAGGCTTGAGAATTGCTGCTTAGAGCTGCCTTTTACTTTTCCATCAGCTGTATATTTTCATGGCCTTTTTTCCCTCAAGCCATGTCTGAGCAAAATTCTCCAACACAGAGGCAGTAAAATTTTGCTTGATGGCACTATCAGATCAAGTTTCATAGTCTGTGAATTGGAAGCGTCAGCACCCACTGAGCACATTAGAAAAGGAAAGTCTGTGCTAGAAATGGGACTTGGATGATATGTCAGTGTATATTTCAGGAAGATGAAGTCAGACTTTCTCTTGAAGTAGGCCTTGTTCTTTTCCCCTTCTTTGTTTTAAACTTGTGTTCCAGGGCTCTATTCTGCACTCCAATACCTACACAAATTCCCATGTCTCCTACCCTCTCCTGGGAGACAAAATAGAAGTCTCATGGCTTGCACCAGCCTCAGGAAAGAGGAAGACACAGAGCCAGTCAAAAGCAATGGATTCTTGACTGTCCCTGATGATGTAGTCAGAAATGTGAGGAACAACAAGGAATTTCGTGTTATACCACCACCTCCTCTTCCACTGACAAAGGAAGAAGACTGCTTTGTCTTGTTTACACCTCTGAACCAAAACCAAGGAAATTCTGCATTAAATACCACAGCTCTAGCTGAGACTACTTGCCTTGTCTTTATCGAAGAGTCTAGAGAAGTACAATGGTCGTATGCTATATTCATCTTTGTCCTTGACTATATTTCTTCTATTTCTCTTCAATTTAAGCCTCTGATTTTGTGGCTAAGATTTCTAAGATTGTATTTAATTAATCAGTAGGAAAAATATTGCCAAAAAGTATTGCCAAAAGCATAAAAATTGCCATAAAAGGAAAACCTATCAACTATTCTAGGAATGAAGTGGGGAATTTTCTAAGAGAAGGTTGCCTAATAAAATCAGAAAGCTTTATATATATTTTATTCTGAAGGTATCTCAAGAAATAAACACAATAATTAAATATCAGTATTTTTTGTAGCTTTTAATATAAATTTTTTACCTAAACTGCTGCTGAAATAATCTTGTGAAACTTCTTTGAATGTCAGCAATTCTCTCAATCTTTTCAGTTTAATGAACAAAGTTAACATTTATAATTACTTATGTATGAATATAATTAGAAGAGTTAAATTAATAATATATGAGAGTCATTTTTTATGAATATATTCCAGAAGTGATAATTAGGGGAAGTACCAAAAACGCTATAATAATTTTTACACTGCAATTATTAAGCCATTCTAAAGCTCACACACTTTTTAAAACTGGTCCATCTTGTGAAAAAATTCAGTGTGCAATAGTGAGACTGTTATGGTTAGGGTTAGGGCAAGTACTATATTTAAATTTAGGAACTGAAAAGTCCATAGATGCTGAAATAGTTGCTTGTTCAACAGAGAATCTTAAAATAACATAACCTGGGAATGACTTCCAGATGACCAGGTCATCTGGTTCAACTGGCTGTTTGGAGGTCACTCTGGCCTTTGCTCTGCTGAGTTTCAAATACCTCTAGGAGTAGAGATTCTACAGCCTTTCTGGGAAATCCTTTCCAAAGTCTGATTATACCCACTACAGATATTTTTCCCCTAATATCAGATCAAATATCCCCTCTTTCAAATTGTCGTGCTTAAGCACAATGGACTGCTGCAGGCACCCTAGCACTGGAAATCTCCCATGCTTAAACATTTACACATAACAGATAATTTGATCCTTCAAAATGTAAGGTTCTGGAGCATAAAATCCTGGAAGTACTAACAACTTCTAACTTGAAGTCATGTAAAATGGCAATAATTTCAATGTCTCCTTCTATATCTTGATATAGATGCTGGCTTGAAAAAGTAACACTATTTTGAAAGAATTGAAAATCTAGACAATGCCACAAGAAGATGTTTAAAGTTTTTACCCTTCATGCCCAGAAGGGCTTTAATTGCAACAAAAATTTGTTTGTTGTTCTGGTCATTTGCACACAAAGATATGGTTCCTCTAGTTCATGTATATGCAATTTCATATGGTTCTTTACCTCTTTTTAGCTTTTCTCTTCCTTTTCCATAAACAAACATATTTAAATTCTTAAAAGCAGAAAATATTCCTTTTCCATTTTTTTTATTTTCCTTATTTTCCTTTTCCTTTTCATTTCTCATGAGTATGTAGTGTGCAAAAAGGACAGAGCCAAGATATTGTCAGTGGTATCCAGTGATAGGATCAGAGGCAATGGGCACAAACTGAAATGCAGGAGGCTCTGCTTGAGCATCAGGAAACAATTTTTCACTGTGAACGTGACCGAGCACTGGCTCAGGTTGTCCCTGGAGCTTGTGAAGTTTCCATTCAAAAGCTCTTTGAACATGGTTATAGGCAGCCTCATTTAGGTGAACATTCTTGAGCAGGGGGTTTGACAATCATCCTTGGTCCCTGCCAAGTTGAATAGTTTTGTAATTCTGTGAAGAGAGCTGTGCTTAATTTAATGAGCACACATTTACTGCAGCTGGGCATTTAGCTCAAAATTTCCTAAGTATGAATTGTCTTATTCACACCTATGTTATTTTCAAATGGAAAACCAATGCAAATGTCCCAACCCAGTTTGTTTTAGAGGTTTAATGCAAAAAATTTGTTTTAAATGTAACATAAAATCAATAAGAAACAAAAAGGCAGAGGGAAAAGAGGGAAATAATGATTTTAGCAGAAGATAAAATAGGATGCAATAGTTTCTAACCTAAAATTTATACAAGGGCATTTAATGAAATCAAATGCATTAAAGAGACTGTAAGACAGAACTTATTAATTATTAAAGAAAATATCTAATTCGCTTGATGAATCTTTGTAAATTAACTGTTTGCGGCCAATCTAACTCAAAGCTGCCACTATAAATTTTTACAACTTGGTTAATATTGGGTATCTGGCATTGTGTTTTTCATTATGGGACTATATCAGGGAAGGTTTAGGTCAATATTAGGAAAAGATTCTCCAACCAGAGGGTGTTTTGGCACTTAAACCATGGAAAGTAGTCACAAAACCAAGCCTGTTGGAGTTCAAGAAGCACTTTAACAATGCTTTCAGGCACATGGTGTGATTCTTGAGGCTGTCCTGCACAGGGCCAGGCATTGGACTTACTGGTCTCTGGGGGTTCTTTTCAATTCAGGATATTGTACAATCCTATGATTATGTAAAAATTTGGGTCTTTAGGTGAGGTGTACTAACAAAATACCCAGCATAAATCTTCCACTGCCATCTTAATATGGTGTCCAGAATTGACTTTCCAACCTTGCAATGTTTTATTGCTAAGCAGGAGTTGTCAAAATAATCACTGTGTTTACTGATAGGCTGTTAACTGTATTTTCAGTTGCTATCATCCTGAAAAAGCATATTACTAGGAGTTAGAAGTCAGATAGGCATGCTCACATCTCTTTTATTCTTAATAGGCTAATTAAATATGCTAGCTAAGAAGGTATCACCAAATGCAAATAATTATGAAAACCAATATAGGAACTGCTTGTCCTATATGCATTCATTTTGCCCTGAAAGTAATTTTTAAAATATCTTTGATATTTTAAAGATCTAAATTTATATGAGTTAGACATTGTCAATCAAGTACAACAGCACTGTTATGAGTTATATATTTATTTTTTATGAGGCACAGTAGCCCCAAGAGCTAAATTTGCTCTCAGAAAACTATGCCACCCCACTGAGCTCAGTGTATTTGCACTATTTTCAGTGAATACACTGAAACCTTGGCCTGTGCTTTCTAAACATGAGCCAAAATATTTTCTGACTCAAGTATAATAGAAATCATGATTTATTTTTCCTGCAGGCATGACTGCAGTAATTTTTATTTCCTTTAACATTCAGCAAAATACATTGGCCATCAGGGCACCTTGCATGTGGAAAATCCCTTTTTGCTGCTCAAATGAACATTTAAGTAGAGATGTGCCTCAAAATATACAAGAAGACCAAATATTAAGAATAATTTTATTTAAAAAGCTGTTTATAAAATTTTATTGAAATATGAAAGACATGAGTCCAAGTTTCATCAGATTAAGAACTACTAATTCTTGATATTATTTTTCTTTGGTAAGACTTGTACTGAAAATGGGTGGCGGTAAAATGTTCTGCAATAATTTTCTCTTTATATGGTTATCTGTATGTGTGTTTGTGTGTGTATCTTTATCTTTTCTCCTATAGAAAATAGAAGATTCCATCACACTGTTGAAACCAGGAGGAATCCAAGATTCATATGAGATCAAAAGAAGAAGAGGTTGTTTTAAAGCTCTGAATTAAGTACACCACTTTCCTGAGAAAAACATAACCTAAAACTTCTGAATTTTTCAGTGTTATCACACAACCACTAAGCAAAATTAAAACAATATTTAACATAATATTAGATGTACTATTACCAAAAATCTGCTCTACAAAACCACACTGTGGCCGTGTACTTTCTTTTAGCAGGTGCAGATGGCAATATGAAAGAAAAAATAATTTGAAACAACTTACATTTCATTATTATATTCTTTCATTAATGTTCACAAAGTTTTTTGAGACCCAAAGATGATTAGTACTGAATAAGTGTAAACCAAACACAACACAATCAATGGTGAATGCACAGAAATGACAGGTTTATGAACATATGTGAAATAATTTTTCTATACTAAATTATCCTCTGTTGAATCTAATAAAATATAGATGATTAAATTATTCCTATAGCTTCATAGACTTCCTTCTCAGAAAATTATGATCTTTAAAAATTACTTTCAGATAAGACAGAAGAAACACCAAGCACTGGTTTTGTTTATTATTTTTCTTGCTATTCTGGTCAATGCTGTATGGAGAGCCAGCTTTAAAATACCTCAGTGCATTTTACTTATTTCCAGTACAGCCTTTCCAGATTGTTTCTCAACATTATAAAATGATGAAATTACTGCCTATGGAGAAACTATCAGAGGGCAAAAGATAGCCAGGAAATTACATTAGCTAGGAAGGAAACTTATTCTTTAATAAATGGCCTTTTGGAGGATA
This sequence comes from Zonotrichia albicollis, assembly GCF_047830755.1. Classification (NCBI taxonomy): domain Eukaryota; kingdom Metazoa; phylum Chordata; class Aves; order Passeriformes; family Passerellidae; genus Zonotrichia; species Zonotrichia albicollis. The sequence continues at coordinate 66,385,287 of NC_133822.1, forward strand.
GACAGTTATGAAAGTTATGAAAATTTTCCAGTAGTGGTGGACTTATATTTTTCACTTCTACCTTCAATTCTCCATTTCCTCATGCAAATGATGGCGGAATTGAGGTTAATCTTATACAATTTTCCTAGTCATCTTCTCCTTTTTCTCAGTAGCTTAATAGCTCCAAATAAAAACCCAAGTTCTAATGCTATTATATAGATCTCGGAGACCAGGATGTGTACTGTGCATTTTGATTAAACTTTGATATATAAAATAAGAGAGGCTTTCTGAATTTTAAAATGTAAATTGAGTACAGCCCATAAATTTTATCTTTGGTTTTTATTGAAGCATTAACCTGACATTGCCAAGTATTTTTGTGAAAGTCTCTTTTTAGAATAAACTTGTTAGCTTTATAGCAATTTTTTTCTGATATAATAGTATTTTAACTTTGCACATACAAGTATTCTAAGTTTCCATCATTTCACCATCCTCTCTAGTTTCTCTGATTTTTCATTCATTAGCAATCAAATAATTTTTTTTAATTATGCAATCTTTAAATGCTTTATTTGTGTGTATTTGTATGTTTGCATGTGCATGCATCACCAGAAATGTTCACACAATCACAGAATGACTGAGGCTCGAAGGAAAATTTCAAATTATTCTGTTCCAAGCCTGCGCGAGGGTGTACGCGGCCCTAGGTCTGGCTAGCTGGTGAGGGGCAAAGGCCAACGCCCCCGAGCATCTGAAGGCAGCTCCCCTCGGCGTCTTGGCCTCGGGCTGGGTTGGGTGATAGCTCGGAGTGGCGCACTGCGAGACGAATAAGAGGCGACCACTTGCTGGAGGTAAACTGTCGGTTTATTACAGAAGCACCAACGGGGATGGGCACCACCAGCAAATGGCCCCGAACAGGGGGCGAGACAGGGTTTTAAGGGAAAAAGGGGGGAAAAGGTAGGGAAGCCTAGCTAACCAATAGTAATACATATTTGTATTTGTATTTGTATGTTTAGGTGCTAAACATAATTGACATACCTAAATAACCAACTATTATAAAGCAAAGGAGGGGCCCCGGGACGGCAGCCAACCATAACCCCCCAGAGAGAAGAAGGTTCTCGAAACCTGGGAGGAGAAGGGGGTGATTGACTGGGCCCAGGGAGGAGACAACTTTCACTTATAAGGGAAACCAGGGGAGGAGCAGTTACATATCGGCAACTATGAATAGCGAGGTTACCATAGCAACTTAGCTGACAGGGTAGCAGTGGCGGGAAATAGTGGGGAAGGGAGGAACCATTTACAGAAAACAGGATACAATACAGAAAATGGGGGAGCAAACTAAAAAACTTAAGAACACACTACAGCACAAGCCCCCTGCTCTAGCAGTGTCACCCAAGGACAATAGCAGAGCTCCCAAGGACAATATCCAGACAGCTTTTGACTAGCTTTTAAAGAATTGGTAGTGTTCTCTAAATTTTTATGTTTGGATCCTTAAATTAAATATTATGAAGAAGCAAAAAACTTACTCAAAATCCTACAAACCTACAAAGTTTAATATTTTTCAGTGTCAAAGCAGTGAAAATCCTCTTAATTTTAGATTCCTGTCACTTAATAAACAAACAGTTCTGATTGAGTTCTGATGATTATTTGAATTAAATGAAAATAATTTTCTTTGCTCCTTTCCTATAAAAATTGTTCTCATACCCAGGCACTTTTTCATATTTGCAGTACACTCATGATCAGGAAGAAAAAAAAGCATATCTATCATTTTTAGTGGTAACTGCACCATGAGGAATGTTTTTGGTGGGAGATCTTTTCTGGCTTTGTTTTTGTACCCTCATGTTTTCTCTGATTTGTGCACAATACATAAAAACAAAATTCCAGTTCAACATGAGAAATTAAACATACTATTAAATAGAAATATATATCTCTGTCCCTTAAGTGTCTTTTTAGAGGGTCTTATGGGGGTCCAGTTATTAAAAAAATTATGGATTTCATTTGAGCTATTGAACCACTGCTAAATCAAAGGCATTCTGTCTATTCTGTGAGAAAACTGACTTTCTCTATATCATGTTCCTTGTATTGCACTTTGATCAATATACTAAAGAAAATACCAAAATGGGAGTTTGCAACTATCAAAACAGGTATTTAATGACAATACTGACAAAAGAATTTGTTTTGTTTTCTTTCCATGATGCTAAAGCTGACTTTGTCTCATTTCTTATTTATCTTGTAGTTTGGTTAGGCTATTTACTTTTTTTAAAATATATGACATGTTAGTGATAAGAGAATCCAGATATTTGATTTAGGAAACCTGATCTCATGTTGCTAATTTACCTACCCAGAAACTTAAAAAAGAATTCTTTATATCAGTGATGTCAGGCTGAAAACAACCTTACTTTATTTTCAAGTCCATGCACACAGTCTGAAGGTCTGACTTCTGACTAAGCTTCTCAAAGACTTCATCTCCCTCTTTTTAGAATATGGGCTAAAAAGTCTGTTCTGGTTCTCTTGGATTAAATGCAGAGCATTCCTGTTGCTGAGATGCTTTTGATAGTTCCAGGCCCTTCTCACTGTCCACTGTAAGACAGGAGGAATTCCCAAAAGCTTTCTGAAAGAAAACTAGCAATTTTTTTTTTCCCCAGAATAGAATTACTGAACTTTTCTATCAATAGGGTATTTTATAATATGTGTTAATTTTGGCTAGCATAGAAGAGAACCTGATTATTTTTTAACTCTTTGGGAAATTGGGCTTTATACATCGACCAAGATAATGCTTTTTTTTTTCCCCCAGATGTTGGTCTGCAAATACCTAAGAATAAAACCTCTATCTGGAGTTTCTGACAATAAAAAATGAGAATTAAAAATAACAGCAAAGTAGTAGAAGAAGAATTGCTAATGTTTTACCCTGTGATCCTCTCACTGCCTACAGATATTGCTGTTACATTTGAAAGTGAAATTATCCAGATTCCAAGAAAAGTTAAGAATATCTTTCTCTTCTTGCTTCTCTTTGGAGTAATTCTTTTAAGTGGCAAGTCTTCATTGAGATTTGACACCTTTATCAGGCAATATTCTATTAACTGGAAATATCTTCTGACTTCTAATATGTACATAATTACTTTCTCTGGAAGGATTCCATTTAAAAGGGTCCATTTCAGACTCAATAAAATATTTTCAAATCAATTGAATTGCAATTTAACTTAATCATAAGAATGGAAATAATTCCCTGAAATTACAGCAGTATTTATGAAGAAACTAATTGTGTGTATCCCACTGCTAGTCACATTCACTTACATAAACAAACTGGAATGTATTTCAGGTTGCCTGTATGTATATCAATTTTAAAAAAGCATAAAAATAACTCTGAGGTCAGAAAAACCTTGAATTTTAGCACCAATCTTTTAGCATTAATTTCTTAGTAGCTTTGATTAAAGCTTCTCCTATTTTTACCCAGAAGAGTCCTAATTTCTTCAGTCTATTTAATACAGAAAAAGATTAATTATATTACATTTTGTTTTGAGAATTCGTTGGTTTATTAGCTCAGTGCTCACTGAATGCAATGGTGGAGTGCATTTCTGGAGTGCCTCTTCTTCTTCAGTTTGTGTTATGAGGCAGTGATGCAAAAGGAAGTGTGGTAATAAATTAGAGAATTTGCCTGAAAACCACACCCTGATAAAAACTACTGTTGAGACTAATGTAGACACATCCTTTGAATTAATTTTCTCTTCCAGTAAATCTTCATAGAAGCTGTCTGGATTTGAGAGTACTGAATAAATGTGATGCCAAGCAGCAGCAACACATAGATGAGAAAGATACATAACTGTTTCATTGATGCCTCTTTTTAAGTATAAAACCTAATTTATTTAAATTCACATTTCAGTAAAATAAATGCCTTTACACTTTTACTCACAACAATATATTGGCTTTCCTTTTTCAAGCATAGGATGTAATGTGAGGCGCCCAGTGTAATAGCAAGGTACATTTAGAAACATGATTTAGAAAATGCTAGAAAGGAAGCAAACATTAAGTAGAAGGAATAGCCTGGGACTTTTTGTTACTGAGAGAATGGCCTGAGGCCTCATAGCATCTTTTCTTCTATGATAATAGAATTTGTGAAATTGTACTAAAAGATTATTTGAATAACCATTTTCTGCTCTTGCTGTAAAACTCAACCAAAACTTAGGCAAGATTACAGCCTATGAAATTTTCAAATGACTCATGTTGAGATTTGGTGTATTAATTATTCAGAATCCATCTGTACTTGGGATGCTCCAGACCCAAGTGGGTTTATTACAGCCAGCATGCACACACCCTGCTCTTACAAAGAATCCCAGCACAAGTGAAGAAACTAGACTGGTCTGTCTGTAGATTCTTTTTACAGCAGCTAGGGGAGCTTGAGTGTCAGAAACAAGGACTGAGAATAGTAAAAGTATCTCTTCTAAATTGATGGTTGGCCTACAGGCTGTAAGGAGGACAAGAGAAAAATTGCCTTTCCTCTTTTGCAAGATAAAGAGCAAATGCAGAGAGACTGACAGGTGATGTGGGTTTCCAGAAAGAGAAGCAGCAAATAGTATGAGAATCCAGTGCAAATTAATTAGTGTGGGCCTAATACAGCAATTCTCTTCCTTATTCTGTATAGACATTCTAGAAGACCAACAAATTTTGCCTTTTAAATCTCCCCTACCATGACAAGTGCTACAGGGAGGGAAAAAAGCTGAAAACAGAAATGCCAAGCATGTAAGCAAAAATCATACTTAAAAATTGGCATATGAAGAAATGGACTACATTTGTATTTGTACATACAGAATCAGTTCAAATTTTTTTATAATCACAAATTATATTATTCTGGGGTTCAGACGTATTTTATTTTCAATAAAGAACTCTCTATATATTTCTATGGGTTTTTTTCATATCTTACTCCCCACTCCATTGTTCCATTGTAGGAACATTTTCTTTGAATTTCTCCCTATCATGTGTGTTATACTTGTCTCTTTTTCTCCAAATCCCTTCCCTTTATTCTGTTGAGCCTTAGTATTCTCTTCTCTCAACTCTTTTGCTGAACTGCTGAATCTGTGAGGAGATAAAACAGATAAGAAGAAAGGAGCCATCCAGCCAGGCAAAAATCCAGGCAGCTAGACTGGATCAGAGGCCACTTCTCAGCACAAAGGCTTTCATGTCAGTGCTTTTAGGGGTATTCACAGCCAGATGAACAACTCTCAACAATCTTTGAGAGTTTTGTCTCCTTCCCACCACATTCAACATATGAAGGTTTCAAAAAGAATGTACTTCTATTGGGTTTTCATGCCAGGGTTTGGTGGCGGGGGGCTACAGTGGTGGTTTAGGTAAGAAGCTGCTAGAAGCTTCCTCTAAGTCCAATGGAAACAGAGCCAGCAGACTCCCTGAAGAAAGCATGACTGGCCAAGGCCAAGCCCATCATTGAGGACGTAGCTGTATCTGTGGCATAGCATAGTTAAGACAAGGAAAAAGTCACTGTGCAGAAGCAAATTGCAGCTCCACAAGACAGGAATAACTCTGCAGACATCCATGTCAGCAGAAAGGGAGGGGGAGATGCTCCAGGTACTGGCGCAGAGATTCCCCTGCAGCCCATGGTGCAGACTATGGTGAGGCACAACCAGCTGTGCCCTGCAGCCCATGGAGGTCCTCGGTGGAACAGAGCAGCCATAGAGGATCCAACACTGGAACAGGACAATGCATCCAAAGGAGGCGGTAACACCACAGAAACACCATGGCTTGGCTCCTGGCAGAACTATGGACCCATGGAGGGAAGAACCCACACTGGAACAGGTTTGCTACCAGGACTTGTGACCCTGTGGGGGACCCACCCTGCAGCAGGCTGTTCCTGAAGGCTTGCACAACATGGGAAGGACCCTCACGGGAGAAGTCTGTGAAGAACTGCAGTCCTTATGAAGGACTCACACTGGACAAGTTCATGGACAGTTTCCCATGGAACAGGCCCCATTCTAGGGGGCAGGGGAACAGTATGAGTTGTCTTCCCCTTGAGGAATAGAAGTGGCAGAGACAATGTGATGACCTTACAGCAATCTTCATTTCCTTTTCCTGCTCCCCTGCCCTGCTGGCCATAGTTTTTTTAGAGAATTTGGGAAGAGAGGTACGCATGAGAAGAAGGGAAGGCTGGGGGACAGGTGTTTTTAAGATTTGGGTTTATTTCTCAATATTTTACTATGATTTGATTGGTAATAAATTCAATTAATTTTCCCTGAGTCAAGTGTGTTTTGCCTATGACAGTAATTAGCGAGTGATATTTTCCTGTCCATTTCTTGGCCCATGACTCTTTCGTTATATTTTCTCTCCTCTGTTCATTTGAAAATGGGGAGGGATAGAGCAGTTTTGGTGGGCATCTGGCATCCAGACAGGTTAAATCCATCACATCACTTTAACATTTCAATTATGTAATGATTTAGACAGCAGTTACTGTCAGAGACATCACTTTTTTCATGTGAAAGAAATCCATATTCCACTCTTGTCTCTTTGAAATAAGTTTTGTCCTCTGGTTAGAAATGATTCCTGATAAACTCATACATTGAGGGTCAATCCTTGCCCGTAGGAAGATGTCAGCCTATCCAATACACAGGTTGTACTTGCAATTTCATACCACTGCATGTTAGAGCTTTTATCCCACTTTCACAGCTTTTTTGAAGGTGTCAAGCTCATTCTCTTTGATTAGCTCTTGCTGTCTTTGACATATAAGACTGCATGACAGGATTTATGCCATACTGCAACAAGTACAGGTCCTGAATAAGCTGTAAGGTTTGATAAAAAAGTACAATTTTCAGGTAACGATACAGTAAACACATACTTTATACCGCAAAGAAATAACTATTGATGTGATCAGAAAATTACTTTTATTTTCATTATCCCCTTTCCTTACACTTAAGTCACAAAAGAAAAGGCAGCAATGTGCACTTGCAGCCCAGAAAGACAAATGTATCCAGGGCTGTGTCAAAAGAAACAAGGCCAGTAAGGTGAGGGAGGTGATTCTCCTCATCTGCTTTCATGAGACCCCATCTGGAGGGCTCATCCAGGTCTGAAGTCCCCAACATAAGAAGGACATGGACCTGTTTGGGTAACTCCAGAGGAGAGCCAGGAAGATGACCAAAGGGCTGAAGCATCTCTCCCATGAAGACAGGCTGAGAGTTGAAGCTGCTCATCTTGCAGAAGAGAAGGCTTCAGAGATGTGTCATTGCAGTCTTCCAGTACCTGGAGGGAGTTTACAAGAAAGATGAAGAGAGATTATTTACAAGAGTATGGAGTTACAGGACAAAGGGAAATGTCTACAAACTGAAAGAGAGTATGTTTATATTAGACAACAAGAAATTCTTCACTGCAAGGTTGGTGAGACACTGGAACAGGTTCCCCAGAGAAGCTGTGGATGATGCCCAATCCCTGGAAGTGTTCCAAGATGAGACTGGATGGGGCTTTGAGAAACCTGATCTATTGAAAGGTGTCCCTGCCCATGGCAGGAGAGGTGGGATTAGATGATCTTCAAGGTCCCTTCTAACCCAAGGCATTCTATGATTTGCAAGTTCATGGAAGAGGATGTGCCCCAAGGTATGAGACCCAAGCAGGAAAAAGAACCAAACCCAGGGTAGTAAGTCAGGCTGACAGATGGGTCCCCTCAGAACCCACATTGGTACAGAGGGGACCCACATCTGCGTTTACCACATTCTCATGGTGCACATGTGTGTTGCAGGTTCTGCTGACTCTGATTTCTCACACCTGGTTTTCTCCTTCTGACCTGTCACAAGGACATTTAAAATATTCTGAACTTGAAGATCTGTAAATGCAGAAAATGAGGAGAAGAAGAAGATGAATGGATACTTACCTTCTCCCTTCTCAAGTGCATTTAATAATCTGTTATGCTTTACCATATCTATTTTTACTTACTACAATAAATCTTGGCTAAAGAGTAAGAGAATTTGAAATTCCATACAATTATTTTTTTCTGCTACATAGACAGTTATTTTGCCTTCTTTCTAGGTCCTCTAAAGTTTTGGTAAAGTTTTTTAGCAATATCAGGATAATACCTAAAACTCTGTGATTGATTTCTGTAAAAATTTGAATTTTTTGGAGGTAATTTGTTCTTTATTTTTTAAATATGTTAGACAGTGTGTCGTTACTGAACAAAAGTTTTATTAGCATAGAAACTCCTAAAGAAGACTGGAATCATGGTATGTCAGGATAAATGTATGAAGTTTCTACAAACTCCAGAACACTCTCCTGCTCTTCTCTTCTTTCTCACCTTTGACCAGTTTTTGTCTGTAGTTATTTATGTGTTTGTTTGCGTTAGAAGTAGTTGTTAATCTGCAATCTGAAAGTCTACCCTACCACCTGAATTTACAGCTTTATTTTTCTCTGTGGTTCCTTCTCTTTGAATGAAGTAGTTTATTTGAGATATCATTTGGGAAATCATTACCATTTCAGAGTTTTCAGTTTATAGGTTAAAATCAAACTATGAATAGCATAGTGTGTCATGTGTCATATCTCTTGGAGGATCTCTATTACCATCAGAGGCTTGATGCATTAGGCAATGGATGACTGAGTTACTTTTGATTGCTTTTTCCTGATGTAGTTGAAAACAGCTTCCTTTTTTTCCCCCCTCCAATATAAAATAGATTCATTATACTTCAATAAAGACAAACAAAAACAAAAGTGAAAAACTCAAGGTCATGAACAACAAAAATAAACATTGAAAACTCCAGCATTCAGAAGTTCTTTTGATCTGTCAAGTGTTCCTCAGTATCCCCAAAGTTTTAAGTGATTGTTTCATTCACTAAATCATGATCTAGAGGATTCCTGGATATCCCCATTGTCTTTAATCCACTTCAAATAATTTTCCTTTATAAGCCCTCCACTGGTCCCATACTTATGTCTGTGCATCTTTGGAACATTATTCCATTATTAAACTATCTACAATCCATGATCTATTATTAAATAAGCACTGCTTTACTGAAGCCAAAACAACCCTATAGGCAGAAAAACTTTTTAGTATAGCAGTGTGCTTGTAAAAGGTGACAGATGGGAACGAGAGCTACAAGGACAGTGCTGGACCCTACTAACCCACCAGAGATTGAATCCATCAATCAGAAGAAACCCATGGTAACAGTGTAAAGAGGGAAGAAGAGAAGATATCTTTCCCAGCCTTTTTTATTAGGCCTTTTTTTCTGTTGTGCCTCATGCTTTTATTTCCATGCAAACAGAGGATAGGGACACATTGTCTCTGCCCTTCTCATGGTAAAATTTTGTTCGTTTGTGATTTAAACTCTTTCTGAATTGATTGGTAAATCTAGCATCAAGCAAATGATCTTTTCCTGCAATTTAAATCTCAGATAATGTCCCAGTCCTAATGATTGAATGTATCTGTGCAGGGTAACACCTACTCCGTGGGAAAGTCCTTAAAGTTGCAGTGGGATTTGGAGGCTCTGGAAGCACTGTGGTAAACTTGAAATCTTGGAGCAAGATTTTATTTAAACTAATAAATTAAAATAAAAATGCAGAACTAATAATTGACATAAATATTAAAGAATCTAAATAGTATAAAAATTAATTGGAAAACATAATAAATAATACAATGTCATAAGAAGAAATTATTATTCAGTCATCTTTGTTCTCTTGCTTTCTCTGAGGTATATGGGAAAAGTGAAGTCACTTTGCTTAAAGCTAAAATTCATTAAATAATAAATTATTCAAGTAGAAAAAGCTTTTTTATTTTTTCTTCTTCAAGGATTAAATAGAAAATTTACAGCTTAGTTTTACAAAATCGGAACAAAGGGTACAACTTATTTCCAAGAATTAAATAACACCCTCTGTTTCTGATAATTTTGGTAAACTTCTAAAATGCTTAAAGAAATATTTGATATATGTCACCCCTACACTGAAAAATCTTTAACCTAGGTTTTTGCTATTTATTTTTCCTTACATTTCTGAAAATTTATCTTTTAAAAAGTAAGCATTCAGGTACCTTTGGTGCATGCGATTTATACAAAATTCATCACATTGCATATTTTTGTTGCTACTTTTTAAATGTTAAAAGTATTTAAAATTATATTCTTCCAATGCTATGGAGGTTCCTTGGCCTCCTTTCAGAGTGAAAAAAAATAGTATTTGGGATTAAGGAAGCAATTCAAAACGTCAATTATAGTTTCTATACTGAAGGATAATAATTATACAGATTTATAGAAAGTACTAAAAAATGGGAAAGAAGACACATGATTATGCCAGCAGTATTCTCCACATTTCCATTGTATCTATCATTCAAAAATATGGACTGCAGAAAAATTATTTACTATTTACCACAACAATTCAATGATGCAGTGGTGTGTTTAATCATCCAGTACTCTTGCTCTGAGCCTCAAATCGTACCATACTCAATAGAGTTTAATGTTCTTAATTTATGGAGTCTGACAGCACTCCATAGCCTTTGGGGTCAGTTTGAGTCATATGCATACACTGAGAAATTAATATTTAAACAAGGTCTCTATATTGGAATTTGAAATACCTAGAAAAGAGCTGATCAAGTGTTCAGTAAAGAAGATAAAGCTGTAAGAGCAAATTAAATACTTGGACTCTGAGCCTTTGGAGTTGAAAATTAGAAGACTGCCTCTGTTCCTTAATTTCAATGTGTTTCAAAGACAAGGAATGTGTTGACCAAACTTTGAGTACGTATACTCTTTCAAATCTGCTTCTAGGGCTACTTCTCAAATTATGATTAATGTTATTTGTATTTGTATGAGACCTTGATACCTGGACTCACTTTTATATAATATAGGTATCAATGTCTCAAAAGCCAAATAAAATCTTTGAATAGTTGGAACATTATTCTCAGCAAAGCAATGCACCCATATCACAATCCCATGCAGATTGAATTTATTAGATATCATAGTGTACTTGCTTAGTGAGTCGCATGGATCCCAACTCTGCTCTTTTACACAGAGCTGCCCTAACTTCTTTGGTTTCCTGGAGTTTCCACTGTTCATCCCAGTTCAAACAATAATGTTAAGAAACATTATTCCTTTCTTCTGTTTTTAGAATGGAGTCATAGAATTGCTTAGATGGAAAATACTTATAAGATTGGGTCCAGTCATTAACTGACCACCATGTCTCCACTTGTTCTCTAAGTATCACATCCCCATGTTTTGTGAGGGGTTGGCAATTTCCACTTACCCGGTGACCTGGTGGTGATTGACCACTTCCCTGCAGCCTCTTACAATACCTGAACACCTTTTCAGTGAGGAAATGTTTCCTCATATCCAATCTAAACCTCTCCTGGTACAACTTGTGGGGATTTACCTTGTCCTGTCAGTTTTTTTGTGTGAGAGGAGATTGAGCCCCACCTTGCTACAGCCTCCTTTCAGGTATTGCAGAAAGCAGTAATGTCTGAGGCTCCTCTTCTTCTGGCAAAATAACCTCAACATCCTCATAAGACTTGTGCCCTAGCCATTTTAGCTTACTCACAGTGGAAATTAAGCTTATGCAGAAATATATATTTGGGTTGTCACTATAACTTTTAAATATTTCAAGCAGATTAATACCGAGCTTGAATGCAAAACAGAAACGTTAAATTTTTACAATTTTAGTGAGAGTTGACAATATGCCTAGGGGACACACTCTGCTCTTATTCCTCTCGAGAGAAAACCAAAGAGCTTCAAAGGCCTTGTTTTGTTCACTTTATATCAATTAATCATCGTAAATAAATCCAGACCAGCATCAGCAGTTAGGACAGGTCAGACCGGTGTGAACCCTCCTATGTGAAACACAGAACATGGGAGAGGGGCTGGAAACACAGTATGAGACTGAGCAGCAGCAGCTGTAGTCCAGGGAGAGCACTAGTTAGGGGTAGCGTCACGCTGTCAGGAGAAAGAATGCAATTCTATATAGACTGAATTAGGATTCATCAATGTCACTTTTTACTGTATAGCTGATATAATTTCTTATTAAGAGAAAGGAGGTGTGAGTGACAGTGTTCTAGAAGGGAACTTTATTTTCCTAATTAATTTTCAAGATGCTCAAACTATATCAAGCTATGTCTCTTATTCACTATTAATTACGACTTTTTGTGTCTTAAAAGGTAAAGAAGTAGAATTGCTTCCAGTAAAGTAAATTTCTATTTCAAATGGTGTAGGTTCTTTTGTTATTTCTAGTAATTCCTCACATATCTTTTTTTCTTCTTTTTCTTCTTTTTTTTTTTCTTTTAATGAAGGAGTTCATATGGACTGCTCTCTGTCCAGAAAGCAGGAATTCATGATCTCAGGGCGTTAGGTCCCCTACTGTCTATTGAATGTAATAACCCTCAGATTACCTTCCTCACACATATATATTCAATAATATTTATATTCTGGAGTAGACTATTGTAGGTATGAATCAAAAATCAATGTCTTATACTTTAATCAAGGTTCTGCAATTATGAAATTAGATTAAAATGAAAAAAAGCTGCTCACTTTTATGTGAAATTTTATTTTGACAGATGGTCTGCACACCTTTGGAATGCTTTACAACTTTCCACTTTCACAACATTTTGAGTCATATGTGACTGTTGCGTCTTACGCAGTGCAAACTGTTTACTCTACAGATGATATTGAAATGTTATGGGGATCTAGAGGGACTTTCATTTACTATTTTATGCCCTATCCGACAGGCAAATCACAGAAAGCTTTTTAGTTAGACGTAGGCATGTTTGTAGGCACTGGAGTCTCTGGCAAACAGCTCACTGCAGCTCTAGTTTAATCAGCTCATTCTTTGGCATTTACTTGCTGATTTCTTGCCTGAAGGGCAAACACTATCTTAATGAAGCACACAAGGACAAATGACTTTTCCAGGCTGTGATTAATTTTCACAAGCTGACTTTAATCACTGGTTAATTAATAGAAGATTTGTTGATTTACACAAAAACCAGTAATTATAAGCAGTATTATATCGATTTGTTTTTCATTAATTTAATGCAGTAACAAGCTTTTATTTAGAAATTAAATGTGCTGAAATTTCATAGCAGAAAGAATGATAATGTACTAGAAAAGAGTATGGCGCCTATGTAGCTCATTGGGTTTGCCTGCTTGACCTAACCTTTTTAGAAGCAATGGATACCAATACTTCTCCAGCTCAACTCTGTCACCCCCTTTGCCTGCACTAACATTTTTTAACATTAACATTTTTTGCACTATTCATATCAATATTTTAATAATAAATGCTTAGTAGCAGTATATGACTTACACAACAGATATGGCGAAGGTCAAACCGAGTTCAACATACAAATGAAACAATTTAGGGAAATAGATAATGTTTTTTATTATTATATCAGGAGCTGGAAATTCTTTAAATTTTATAATTAAATTTTATAAACTGCATTTAACAACATAAATTAAATGTATTTTGTAGATATAAGTTAATGTATTTTGTAGATTCTACAAAATACATAGCAATTGGCTTAGATCTGCTTGATGAGGCAACCCAACATGATGTAACAGGTGAAACCACAGCCAGAATCAGTGACATAAGTCTAAAGGCAAACAAATTTAGAATAAAAGCAAAATACTAACCTTTAACATTTTTATGGGGTGATTAGTCTGGGAGATTGACTGACCTATCATCCACTTTTCTAAACAGAAAGACTATTGGCAGTCTGGAAGATTAAAAAAATTTGCCAATTCAATATGATCACAATACAGGGAATGTACTGGTAACATGTTCTATAACAAGCATATTAGAATAAAATAAAATTATTCTTTTCTGGACATGGAATCTATTATTGTTGAAGCCCATTGAAGTTTCCTGATACATGACACCAAATATTTTGTCAGATTTCAGTATTCAGTAAAATCAAATGAGCATTGCCTATGATACTGATACAGATACATTTTACCATAGTTTATACTATATTAGATTACTTTAATCTGCTTACTATTCACCATTTCATGCTTATCAACTCTTTTCTGCACAGTAAAACATCCAACTGACATAGATAGAAGTCATATAATACATATAGAAATGTAAGTGGAATTTATTCTTAAATTAATATTTTTCTTTTTCCCTTTGCACACAGTATTCTTTTTTTACTTAGAAAGAGTAGAGGAATTGTAAAATTTCTTTATTTTTACCTACACAGGGTTTTTTGCTCATGGTTTGAGAGTTTTTTGTTTGTTTTCTTCTAAGAAGCTGCAGAAAATGATATCATTCACAAATATTTGGTGTACATGAAATCCTGTTCGTTTTATGACACCTTAAAGTGTCACATTGTATAAAATGAGGTATTCAAGAAAAACAATTATATAGATTCAATGTTTGCATGCTGAAGTCTGGGACAGTTTTGACTTTAGCTTTTGACTCTCCAGTCAGAGTGGATAATGCTCACTTAATGACACTATACCTGGGATTCTTCTCCACAATATCACTTTTCTACTAGTGGCAGCAGCAGGAGGCTGAAAACGCAGTTTAACACATACTCTGTAATAGCAAATTTGAATAGCTTTTGTTAGAGGGAGCATTACACTTCCACTGGGCACTTTGCACAATACCATTGCATAATGAAGCATCAATTAAAATGCTATTAAAATAAGATGTTATCCTGTTGTCTTTTAAATGATGTTATCTTGGCACTTCATCTGCCTAATGTCATCAGTTAGCACAGCAGACCCAGTGCCATTAAGGTAAATGTACAACATATTTCTAATGTACACTAGTGTGTCATAACATATGTCAAACATGAAACCTGATCATAGTGATGATGATGGACTCACAAAGGAATACACGAAGAATAAGAAAAATATGTGAACTGACTCCTATCTGAAAGATTGCACTGGCACTCAGTCAAGTCTTGATGATTTCAAACTTCATCTAAGAACAAGGTAAATAAAACTGAAATTGGAGCTTAAAGAAGTTTGTGTAGAGATATGACAACAGACAAATTTTTTCTAGAGTCCTCAATCACACCTCTAAAGGGCAATGGATAACATTTTGTTACAGCCCTCCCACAATAATCCACTGAAAAGACATTCTCATTACAATGTATAGTAAAAGCAGCACCAGGTGAATTTCAGAATGTGCAATACACAATCTCCACTAATGATAATTATTGGGCAGTAAGCTACATTTTCTGTGTGTTTTCAAAATTTTTCTGTTCCTACAGAGTTAACAGCTTGATTAAAGTTTTGTTGGAGTAATTATTCAAAAGCACTGCAGACAAAATTCACATTTCTCTGTTCTTCAAGACCACCTACAACTGAGATAAAAACTGAACTAAAAAGGCACATTTGAGTTTAAAGTTGCTGTCACTTCTTCTATTTGTGTACATGACACATTGAAAAATAACTTGCTGTCTTACAGCAAGTCAAAAATAAATTTTTACACATTTCTCCAACAGCTATAATCAATCAAAACATAGATTTGTAGTCAAAAGATTAAGCTCTTGATACATTTGAATTTTTTTCTATTGTAATAAATCTTTCAGTAAAAAATGGATACCTCAGCATAGTCTTTGGTGAAAAACAAAATGGAAAACATCATTTAAACTGCTAGCCAAAGTAGAGCTCAGATACCTTATCTAGTAACAATATTTAACAGTATTGTTAAGAATCTAAATATAACAATAGTTAAGGTCTACATGTAAATATTTATATATTTTTAAAATTCCATATGGTATGAAAAGAGATCCCATGCTAATAGGGAGTTCATTAAGAAAAACAATATCACTTAGATACATTTCCTTTTAAACAGGAGTGTCAGATTTTTTTCGATTATAATATTTTTTTAAACAAATCTGGCTAGATTTTTCTCCTTTTCTCTCTGGGTGGGATTTTCTTTGGGGCTTTTTTTTGGTTGGTTGATTGGTTAATATGTGGGTTGTTTTTTGTTTGCTTGTCTGTTTTGGTTTTTTTTTTTTTTTTTGCTGTTTGTTTGTTTGTTTTTAAATCAGTGAGTGAAAAATTTTATCTGTTAGGGAATTATGAGTAAGAAGAGTGGAGGTGATAAAATTGGATCTGACAAGGATTTTTCATTTAAATGAACTTGGACAGAATATTTAGAAAAATGCATGAAAAAAAGAGTTTACTCCTAGTTCCTGTTCCAAAAGGAGTAGTGGCAAAATTCCCACTGCTTTACTTGGAAATAAGAGAAAAATATAACAGTGATGACTGAATTCTAATTAATTCAATATTTTCAATTAAATGCCTGGCAGTGTTTGACAGGTTTGTGAGACAATCATTCAGTTCCAATGTTATCCAAAGGAACTTTTGTTTTTAATCCATTGCTTTAATGTACTCAAAAGGACATAGATTCCTGTGTCAAAACATCATTATGTTGCTCATTGTGAGCCTTTAGAACTAGTATTCATAAAAGAAGGAAATCAGACATTCAGTGCATTCAGCTTTTGGGTCACATTGTCCTTAAAATAAGAGATAAGAAATTGATAAAAGAAACAAAGCAAGATATTTTTGAGACCCTCATTTTCACTTCTGAAACACTGAAGAAAGGACCTTGATAGGCAAAAGAAAAAGCCAAACCCCTGAATCTACCTGAACTCACTGACCCTGAATTCACTAGTAAAACTTTTATGGGGTTTATCTTTCTCAAATATCTCACTTACTGGGATAAGTTTCCTCCTTACTAAGACTAGAAATTGGGAATATGATCTAACTGTACATATAATTAATATATGGGGTGATTTATATCACACTGAAATAAACATGAATTGCCCTGTTGAAGATTTCCTATATTGACATCTAAGGAGACAAGATTGATGGCCAAGGCAAATTTGATATCTTACTTCCATATAAAAAACTTATACAAATTCTACCTTTTGTATTCTCAATAAAGTGAAATTTCACCTAAGAAACAGATTTAGAATCTGAAATCTACATCCTTGTTAAAATGAATGTTTTACGGACATTTAGAGATTTTAAATACTTTTGCAAAACTGAAAGATAACTTCCACAGGAATACATTTGTAACTGTCATAACTGAAATATCCATCGGACATGTACAAAGGAAATGCATGTTTTGTGTCATTAAAACCATTTCACAATTATTTTCAGAACCAAAAATCTGAGATTGTTGAATATAACTACTACTCAAGGAGTTCAGAGCTGTTAATCTTGATGATGATATGCCATTCAGGCTTTGCTGTAGTTCAGCCAGTCCTTCCTTGCTTTCTATAGGAAAATGTTATGATGCAATATGAATAACTGAGAGAATACTAATCTGATTTTAAGTTTTAACCTGCATGAAGAGATCCCTGCAGTAAGTAAAATTGTTCCAGACATGAGAGAGGAAGTATGGATTTTAGGATATAGAGTACTATGAAGCAATATTTTAAATTAGAGTTAATGAAAAAAGCCCCTAAGAAACAACTGTAAATTACAGAACTCTCCACCTGTCCCCTCACAGTAACAGTGATCAGGAACTATCTTCAATCCTCTGGCAAGTGAAGGAGAAAGAAGAGTTCCCAAATGCTTTGATAATTATAATTATCTTTTTTTAATACATAATCATCTGGAGTTTGTGCCAGCAAACATTCATCACCCATCTGTGGCCATGCACAGAAGTTATCACAGTCTAAAAGCTGGTGCAATTCACTACTGGCTGTGTTACAGCTGGTTGGAAGACAGACTGCAGAAAAATCTGTGATCAGAGGAAGGAACCCAGGAGTTCAACCTACAAAACTTCCCTAAGCTGTTCTGTAACTTGCCATGGCAGATCAATGAATTTACTTGTAATGAACTGACTTTCCACCAGGCTTAGCATTTTGTTAAATAGAGTGACCTTTAGGAATTCAAGGCTGTGGGCTCTCTGATCATTAATAAATTACAAATCTAAGTAAAATTTTATTTGTTTATTTAAAGGAAAACATGATTGCAGTTGTCATATTGATCCTACATCCTTAAAATGCATTTAATTAGACTATAACATACATGAAAAAAATATTTTTACCAAAAAAGAAATTTAAACTGGGATGAATTCTGAATCCTTCTCTTGAACAAATGCATCAGCAGTTTCAAAGAAACATTTAAACATAGATTTCCCTGAACAGGCTGATCTAGGGGATGACATCCCTGCCTATGGCAGCTGGGCTGGAACTAGGTGGTTTAACATCCCTTCCAACCCAAACCATTCTATGATAGAAAGACAACATTCAGATCTCCTGGTAAGCCTGTTCCACACAGACAAAAATACAACTTTCAGAAAGGACATCTTTGTAGATTTTGGGAATTCAATTTAAAAAAATATTATTATATTTGGTATTCATTATCATTAACCTAAACTAATCTCTTCCTGGACTTTCATTCACTGGAGAGACATGTCCCTGCAAGGCAAGGCAAAATAGCAACTGAGCTTTATGTGGTCTGAACACATTGTTGCTGGAACAACAATCTTTCTTTTGTCCGCAGAGAGAGTCAAGTGAGCTCACCAACATCTGGAAATGCCCCTTCTCTGCTCTCCCTCCTCTGTCTATGTGGGTCTGAGTAGTCACCAGGAGATTCATGGCAGTGGGAATGAACACAGAAATGCCACCAGCTGCAGCCTACCTTGGGCCAAAGCTCAGTCCAAACTGTGTTTTTGGTGACAATTCAGATGCAGAGGTTAACACGGCTTACAGATGCAGAAGCTACAAAAATTCAATTTTAGGATCAAAGTTCAAACCAGAAGGAGCTACATGGAGAAACAAAACCAAGTGAAATACTCAGAACTGAAAGGATCAAAGTGAAACAGGAGGGCAGCAGAAGCCCCACTCTTTTGGAGCACGTTTCCAAAGTGATTTCCTTCATGACTATTTACTCAGAGGACCATGCCAATAGACAGATGTGGAGCCTCAGCTGTGGTGTGATCTCACCAGTGTTCATACAACATTTCTACTGTCACAGTTTGATATTTTTAAACTCTAGTTTGAGTGGTTAAACTGAAGTTTTTACACTCAAATTCTGAGTGTAGGATGTATTTCTTTCCACCACCTTAATATCCATTAAATACTCGCTAATAATATAAGCAGGAAATTTTATTACTTTTTCCTCTAGCAGAAACAGTAGTTTGAGCCAACAGTGCACTGGTTTAACATTCAAAGCAAATGATCCATTTGAGGTGAGTAGGATGTAAGTCAGCTCAAGATTTTTCAACTTGTCTGCACCACGTTTATAAGCAATGACCACTTTGACGAGGTTTATAGCTTTGGAGAACCAAAGCTCACACAGGTCTGAAAACTGACATCATCAAAAGAACAAAGAAAGCAACCTATTTGCTAACTGCTGTCTGAAAAATCCCTGCAGAATAAACCATAAATATTTATGACTGATCTGAACAAAATATGTCTTGGCAATTTTTCTAGAGCAAGAATTTCTCCCTTAGTTTCTTCAAATTTTTATCTGTCACCTTAAAGGAGTTTTAGGTAAATCAGTTCAGTAATGGATTTATCTGAAAAGAATAAAACACTAAACACCACTTTTTTGTTTTATGAGAATTTAGGCTTTATCATCTCCACCTCTGTTCTTTTCTGAAAAAAAGTCATTTGAACTGATGTTCATTTTTCTCTCTTTAATTCTTATTTTAGTTGTAGCCTGCAATTATTTACAATGAATTCCATTGGTCATATGTTGTCCTAATACCTACTTTTTTCAGGGCATGAGGTCTCATCCTTTAATTAAATCTGAAGTAACTTATATCTAAATAAACCGAATGTTATAAGATTAATCAACCGGAAAGATAGAAATAAATGGGAGATTCAACTCAGACACATGAAGTGATAACTGAAATGGAAAAGTAAATTTTCTTTCCTTGTTTTTTCACAGATAAATCTTCCAATTTCAAAAGAACCTAGATATAATAAATTTAAGACATAATATTAAATCTTAATATACTTATTTTTTGCTTAGCCCTAAACATCATCTTGAGAACAGCATACAGTTTGGCCCTAGAAAATAATTTCTTATCTCTAAAATGTAGCCAATTCTTTTAAATTAAAAATTTAACTTTTCCTTCTTTTATTCTCTTTAATACTGAAGATCATCGTAAAAACATCTTCCTATTTAAGATGTATGCCTTAGGAAGGCTTAAGAAAATTTCAGACAGGTATATCCTGCAATATCAATAAATTGTGTTCTCTTTTGGAGTTATTTTAATTATAATTGCCCAAATACAAACAATCAAGGTCAGATGTTGCTGGAAAGAGGAAACTTTCTACATAATGCTTCATTTTTTGGCAACTTTCAAGGAACCTTCCATCAGCAAAACATGATGATTTTCCCTTTTCCTCCCTCAATTTCAACATTAAAATACACTAGTAAAAAAATTTAGATAATGAAATATCATGTATATATATAATTTTAAATTATCCAGAGGTAAAATAAATAAAACCTTTTGATAGACTTTTCTTAGTTCTTCTATTAAATAAAAACAAAATCCTAAAACAAAATTGCAACACAAAATTCTTTATGAAGAAAGGAAAAATACCACTACGAAAATATGCTTATATATAAACATAAAACTTTTGAGAGATATCCATCTAATACAGTGATGCATTAGCTATAAAATTTAAATAAATAACTGCAGTATTGTGATACTTAATGTGGAGCTTTTATATTTTGCTGATGTTTTTTGTATAATCAGAACAAAACTGAATTGCAACATTCAAAATGTAACACATGACTAATAACTACTTCCAACTATTTGGACTATTATGGCAATATTGTAATAATTGAAATAATTATTACTGTGATTAATTCATTAAAGTTAATAGGTTAAGGATAATTTAGAATAATTTCATTCCATGAGTTAGATTTGTGTATACATGCAACTTCAGAGAGAAAGAAAGTCCTGTACAGGTTGAAAAATTTCACTTTGAATCATAATTACATCAGTGGTACAATTCAAAAGTTTAGAATCAAGATGGAAACAGTATGTTTCACTAAATAACATTTAAGACCCTTTGATTTTCCTATGAAACTTTATGACAGCATGACATATAGTATGAATCATTAGAAAATATAAGTATGTCAAATCAGAAATACCTCTCAGCTTTGAACTTCTCAATCAATTAAAAATAGAATTTAGAAAATGTTTTAATATGAAACTTCTGCTAGATTTATTTTGCCATCCCTATATGACAACAAAAATGCATCCAAAATTGAAATATGAAATTTTTAAAGTTAAAAAGCTTAATTACTGAAGAACCAGGTATTGAATTGTGAGTCCATTTCAAGACGTTTTCTCAACCAAAATATTTGAAGCATCTCTTGCCATAATAAATCTAAGTGTGTGCTATATAATGGAAAACTCAGTTACACAGCATTTATCTTTTGAAGAACAATACCCTCCATGGCTTTCAACATTTTTTTTATTAATGAGATATTATTATTGATAAATATTAACAAAAATACAGCTAACATTCATTTAATCACATGCACTCACTCTTCTATAATGTTTCTAAAAATACTCTGCAATATGCTGACATTTTATTTATTGCATGGTTAGTTCAACTCCATGTAGAAACAGTCCATTTTAATATGGGAGACATGTTGATCTTTTAAAACTTCAAATTTTTTTTTAGACAATATAATGGCCTCCTTGCCAAGATTTCTGGACATGTCCTATCTCTGTAAAGGCTTTCAGTGCAAAAGGTCAGAATCAAAGGCCATATGCAGAGAAGCATGAATGCCCCCTTTCAGGTTTCCTTTTGGTTTTCATTTTCCAACCTTTCACTGCATATCTACATTATAAATCAAGATCAGTCCCAGCGTGTGTCATTCACTCTGCCTTAAGACCAGCAGAAAAACATATATTCAGAAAACAACACTGACAATGATTTTTAAATTTTCATAATAACTTTATGAAAGAAGACTAAAACCAATTCATCTGTGGTGCAGAGCCTTTCATCTTTAATTTGCCAGTCTTAATCAAATCAAATTCAGCAATGCCTCACAGTCAGTACTGTCTGATGAGTGATTTTTGGCCTATGAGAAATGAAAAAAATGGTCTATTTCAGTTGTTTCTAGACAGAATTCTGTGTTGCAGAAAAATATGCTCAAATTTCACTGACTGCCTTCAATGGAAAGATAAGGAGAACTAAGAACTTAGAAAAAGGGATCTGCTGGCCCTCAATAATGCTTCCAGACAGAAGCTGAAAAATATTAAGAGACTTCATATAAATCTTATCCTTTTGGTACTGTTGCTATGTATAGATTCAACACCTGCTCAGAGGACTTTCACAAATACTAATACTATTCCCTTTAAGAATTTATAAATTTATGGGTAATGTTTATTTTATTGGAGAAATTATTAGAAAGTGTCTGTACCAGAAACTGAATCCTGTTAGCAAGAATAACAATGGCAATAAATTCCCTAAAATATATTTAATTTATTAAGATTTTTTTCTTGCATCTTCTTGTGGCTCTTTCATAGCAATTTAAGCAGCAGCTATCTGAGTTCTAGAGCATGCTCTCTGTCAGCCCTCAAACGAAATTTCCAGCTTTTCCCAATATCTGTGCACAGCCTGGATGTGTGAGTGTCTGTGTGGTCAGACACTGAAGCAGATGGTGTGGCTGTTCTGAGTCAGATCATTATCTCACAGGGCTAGAGCAGCTGAGCAGCCCTACCTGAACCACAGGTGCCGTTTGACACTGCCACATGTTAGGGTGGGATATCTCCTGTAATTGTAAACCAAACTGCAACAGAAAATGTGTGGTGTCTGCATTTGTTTCGGTATTTTAATCACTTGATTCTGCAGTCAAACCAGGCTTGAGAAAGAGATAACCATGTATAAACTTATCATTAAGCAAATGCTTAATGATACCAGATACTCATGTTAATTCGTGTGTAAATATTTGACTTGAAACTTAATACTCATTTCACATTTTTATAAATGTGAAACACTAGGAATTACTGCTCTGAACTGTTACCTTTACTGACTATCATTTTCTATTTTAAAATTCCATTTTAAAAATAGGAAAACTAGAAATAAAAGAAGCATTTGTGTTCCTTACTCCTCTTTTTTTTTTTCCCAAGCAAGTTTGTTATAAATTCATACTTTTTAATTTATTACTAATGGATACTCAGAAAACTTATTGCAATCTATTTCTTGTTGACCAAAATCCACCAAATAAAAAATAATCTCTAAGACTTTCTTCATGTAAGAGATGATAAAATATTAAAAAGGTTCAGTAAATAATGTGGACATGGATCTTACATAAACAATGAAATAGTAAGAAAGACACATTTCATATTGTATATGGGCAGAGATACATGGTTACATGCATGAAAGAATGGATTTGAATAAGTCTAAATAGTTAATGTGAGCAGGTAAAGGAAAAGGAGATTTTAAATTGTAGGTTAAATCAGAAAGTTAAATATGTGTTCTCTCATTTTTGTTGTCTCTTTTTTTTTTATAATTGACCATTTCTGTTACCCTAATGAAAATATTAATATGTCTGGTATTTACAAGCAGCCTTGTAAATTCACTGCTCTGGAGTTCAGTACCTTGAAGTATTATTAATATAAACACTTGAACTCCCTGCTGCATTCCATCTAGTCCATTCATTAGCTTTCAGTGTTGTTTGAATCTCTTAAATTTTATTTTCTCTCTCAGAGATGGTTTGCTACTTTGAAGGAAACCTGACTGGGGGATGAAGCTATTCAGAAAGAATTCACACAGATCCTATTGTTAGGGAACCAATTTCTTTTGTTTACACTACATTTATTTGGAATTGTCACACCAGCATTGGCACAGCTGCAGATTACATAGGGATGTCAGGAAAGATGACAAAAACAATAGGCTTAAAAAATAAAAGCTGAAAACATCAAAATTCTCTCTTAGCCTAGCTGTATTACAAAGACCTGAAGACTTTGCAAATAAAAAAAGTGAAAAACTATTATCTACTGCTATTAAGTAGGCCTTTTTTCTTAGAAAAGTTCAGAATGTCCATCCTCAATTAATTATAATAACATTTATGTGATTAAAAAGCACAACATTATTACTGTTTCATAGAAGTTATTACATTAAATATTTTTATGCCTTTGAAATAGAGATGGTGCTTAAATTCCCTGCTGGATTTTCAATGTGTTTCATCCTAATAACGTTTAGTAATCAATGACCTAGGCTCTTCCACACTGTAAAAAAAAAGGAACTGGAAGTGGTAGCCCCTGCTCTAGGGAGCTCATGGCACCAGACAGACCAGGTGCTCAGGTGAGACAATGGCTGTGGTGGCACTCAGGGTGGGGGCAAAATGGACTGATCAGGCAGGACCATCAGTTTGCCACTTGGCCACAACTTCCCACAACTTTCTGTGATGGCCATGAATATTTCATTCTCGTTTTAAAATAATTAAACTTTTGCAGAGATTGCCTGAGTTTAGTGACATTTAATCTCTCAGTCATTTTAAATTGTTGTAGTAATCCAGAACCAATCTAAAAGTCATATCACCATTCTTATTAATGTCATAATTACTTCTACCAATTATTATCTGTTATGGTGCAAATGAATTGCAGTTTGGAGTAGTCTGCTTATATATGGCAACATCATGTTCTACCTAAATGTGAGTTTTAGGCCATGTAAAAAAATCATGTATTTGTGCTCACCAAATTTGAAAAAATAGGAAAAGCTGTGGTCCTGTCTATTTTGTTTAATTTGCTTTTAATATACATCTGGTAGTTTTAAATAATATCAGCAGCTACAAAATTTTTATTAAATTCCATTGTTTTTCTATGTGAAAATGCTGTTTATTAAAACATGCACGCATGCACACACAAATATTTACCTTACCGAAAAATGTAGATTAAACTGCCCAGTAAACTTGCATTAGAACATTTTCTCTCATTTTGTCATCAAGAAACTAAATTTGTTGCCTGCAGTGATACTCCTTTTGCTTCTTGTTTGTTTTGTCTTTCTTTTCAATGAGTGTTAGCTATATCAGGTTTACACTCATGGGTAAAGGTATCTGAGAGGAAACACAGAGATGTTTCATTATTATTGTGTTTCAGATTTTCATGACTGTTCCACCTTTCTCTCTTCTTGGTGTTTTCTTGGCTTAGATTATCCTATGCACAGCAGTGAAGTGAATCTCAGATTATCAGCCCGAGACTGATGCATTACATTGACCAGCCAAACTTTTACATAATTTTTAATGCCTTTACATTCTTTCCCTTCTCTTTTCTAAATACTCCTTTATGCAGAAGTTTATACTGAAGATTAAATCATTAAAAGTTCAAAAAATATAAAAGGAAGTTATCAGAAGCTATAGCTAGAAACCAGAACCCCCTTGGCTTCCCCTTACACAGGAAAATATTTTTTAAAATATTTCTCCATTTTTCAACAGTTCTCAGAATCAGAGAAACATTTTCCTATTTCTATTTTTCTAATAATTCTTGAAAAATATTTGTAACTTATTCTAACTGTACATTTTGAAAACACATAAAATTAGCTATAGGTAGGAAAATGAACACTTACTAAGATCAAATTTGAGAGGTGAATCTAATCTCCATGTAAAAAAATATAGCTGGAAAATTGGAAACTTATCTCATAGTTTCACATTATTTAAACAAAATTAAATTTTGAACAAAAACTTGCATAGGAAACATATTTAAAATATTAAAGATATTTTAAAATAAACTACTTAGAGCAAACCTTTCAGCTTTTTTAAACTGGAAAAGAGATATGCACCCAAAAACTTAAATGACTTCTGAGAAGTGAAATACTGAGGAAGATAAAAGCATGATGCTTCTCTGTAGCGAACTAGGAAATGGAAAAGTTCCCTGTAACTCTACAATTCTAAATATTTTTTAAGACCAGAATTTATATTAAAGGAAAGAGGTACTATGTGTGTTCCCAGGAGGTAACACTGCATTATATGAATGTAATAAATTTTTAAATAAATGGTCATGAAACAAGTAAGGAAATGAAATTTGAATCATTACTTTACTATCTTATTGTGGAGGTAAAATTCAAGAGTAGGGGCTGTGCTATATCCTCTAAATCTAAAAATTTGGAATGAAATGCTGTGTGGGCTCTTTCCAACAATAGTCACTGTAGTGACTTCTGAAAAATTATCTCTACCGTGCCTGTCTGAATAGAGACCATCGCCTCTCCCGCAGAGCCTCATCTGCTCTCTTCTGCATCTCACCTTACACTTTCTGATAAACACTTTTCAGGGACCCCTAATAACTTTATGCAAAGTCTGCTACTTCTGTTACCTTCTTTTGGAGGAATTTGTGGGGCAGGAGGTTCACAGGAACCATTTTTTCTCACTAATATTTTCCTTTTCTGGCTCTACAGGTCTTCAAAGAAAGATGTCACTCTGAGGCAGCTCTCCCACTGACAGCTCTCTCCTTTGGGCCCTGGGATGATATTGGTAAAGTGGAACACTTTTTTTACTTCTATTTCAGACCTCTGATTCTTCCTAAAGCAAAACAGGAAAGGATGCTGGCAAGCTCTCTGACCTCAAGTCGGTGAATAACTTCTGTCTCAAAGAAGAGTAAAACTGTCAACTAAAAAGCCATCATAGGGAATTCATCAGTGAAACAGTGCACCCAATTTCGTGTTGGGCTGGAAGACTTCTTTACAAAGATGCTGGTCCTTGATTAGCTTTCAGCAGAGTCTGTGGAGTACTTCTACAGAAACCGCTTCAAATGAATAGGAAAACAAACAGTCAAACAAGCAATGACTCCAGAAAAAACAGACTTTGGCTAGACAGAACCAATCATGAACAGTTTGCAGTTCTTCAAGGAAAGAGCATGTGAAGAAACACATTCCAAGAATATACAAATAATAAATGAGAAACAAACCAAAAAAAAAAAAAACCATTTTTGAGGAAATAAGCAATACAGAATGAGCTGGATTTGGCTGGGATAGAGATAATTTTTCTCCTTGCTAGCATGGGACAATGTTCGGCATCTGTGCTGGAAACAGTGCTGATTACACAGGGATGTTTTTCAATCCTTGAGCAGGGCTTGCACAGGGTCAGTGATTTTTCTGCCTCTCACCTCACCCCAGCAGCAAGGATGGGTGTGCACATGTTGCTGAGATGGGGCACAGCCAGGAAAGCTGACCCCAACTGACCAGAGGGGTATCCCATGCCATATGATGCTGTGACCAGCAGTAAAATCTGAAGGAAAATAGCAGAAAGGCAAAGGGGAGGGAGGACGCTTTTGGAGTTACGGCATTTTATCTTCCAAAGCAACTGTCATGGATGATGAAGCCCTGTTTTCTCAGGAGGCTGAGCACCTGCCTGCCCATGAGAGGTGGCAAATGAATTCCTTGTTTTCCTTTGCTGGTTTGCACACATTTTTTTTGGTTTTATTTTTTTTTTTTAACCTATTAAACTGTCTTTATCCCAACTCAAAAGTTTTCTCACTTCTACTCTTCTGGTTCTTTCCCTCATCCCACCAGGGACTGAGCAAAAAGCTATGTGGGGCTTAGTTGCTGGCTGAGGTTAAACAACAACACAGAAATAAAGAAGAAAAGCCTAACTTCAATGGAAATAAATATTAATTTAAAAAATAAAAATCTTCAGAAATTCCAGAAGTCAAGATGAGGAGAGAGACTCAAGATATCTACGTAGAATATTTTTAAAAGGCAATGACAAGTCAAAAATAATTTTGATTTGATTATATTATTTTAAATAAACATTCTCAACCACCCATGATATACTACATTTTCAACAAACTGTTTTTGCCTGTGAATATGCCTTATATGTCTGAGATGTTGATAAAATCTAATTTATTTTCACTATACTAAATAATCAGCTAAAATTCCTATTTCCCCCCATGTTTATACTCTCTTTACAACTCTTTTAACTTCTGTGTGGATGCAATTAAACTAGAGTTTTCAAAAATATTTTACTTTAGGAGCTCCAAATGCCTAACACTTGCCTCAGAATATTATTAAAAGTAGATTCAAAATTATTTATTTCATTTCTAACCAAAATGAAACAGTTACAAGACCATTGACTTATTTATACATTTACCAATGTATGGTACTTCCATTACCTGTGGAATGCAGACATTCTTCTTGCATATTCCTATCTAGAGAGTCATCTATTGGATAAAACCTGAATAACAAAAAACATAATAGAAACTATCAAAATGCAGTTCAATGAGCTCTTGATAAATGTGATGTTCCATTAATTATTGTTTCTTCTTCTATAAGGATGCACTAATTAAAAGAATAGTACCATACATGCAATCTCAAAGATCTCATAAAAGTAATGCAACATTAATTCTCTTTCAAAATTTTTAGTTTTCAATAATACGACTGAGAATGCTGTGCATCTTACTCCTAGTCTTCATTTATTGATGACATGAACTTTCAAAATTATGTTTCCCATCAAATTGTTCTTCTTCAATATGATCCTCTGCATGCAGATCTAAATTTGGTAATTAGAAGATTGGTTATAGTAGTGAAATAAAATATGCTTGATTGATGCATCTAACAATCTGTCTTTGTATTGTGCTGTATTACAAATACTTTCCATTCCCATCATTAATTAAAATACAAACAATAAAAGTCAGTAGAAAAGCAACAAATCATAGTAACATCTTGAATATATATCTACAGTGACAGTGAAAATAAACAGTAGAGTTTAGACAGATATGAGTTAGCTTCAGAAAACCCTAAGTTATTTTTCTAATGTTTTCAAACTGAGTTTCACAGAAAAAAGCATTTTAGAAAGGATGAAGAAAACTAGTTTTAATGACATTTTCATATCAGACATTCTCATTTGCCAGAATCACTGATGATTAATATCTGATCCTTCAGGATACTGAATATATTTGGTGATAATCAGCCTCTTAACTCTCAGAGAAATACAAACTGCAAGAAGAGCCACTTACAGAGCTCATTTTGTGTTTCACAGAATCAGGTCCTAAATGAGCTTTTCAATTTATTGGTTCCACGCCAGAGCATTTTTCCATTCAATGTTTATCAAGAACAGTTATTCATATTGAACATGGTTGCACCATAGGATGTCATGCAGCTATAGTAAATAGCAAATAGATTATTCAATTACTCTGTACCAGCAGAGACAACAAAGAATAGCAAATATTAAATAAGTTCTTTGTTGCATATGCTTACTTTTTAAGACTTCAGCAGCATTCTAAATCTGTTAACCTTTCTTGTGGCTCCTTCTTTCTTCCAGAAAGGTTGTGTTTCTGACAAATTTGACATGGGCATGATAAATGAGTTGCATTTGTAGATGTTGATTATAAGGCCTGTTTAACTTGCTGTCCAGCATTCCTGGCATGCTAATAGATGGCTGGTAGCATAAATAAAGACAATTCCCATAAGCAAGTAGCAAATGCTGTTAATGATAAAGTATATCTCCCAAGATGCTTTTGGCCACACAACTCGAGCTATGCATGACAAATATTCAATTATATGATGTTTTAAAGAATACTAAATTATATTTTTTAAGAAAGAAAATTTTAAAATTTATTCCAAATAACTGAATATAAATCTGCCTTTTTTTCATTGCTATGGAAAAATTCTAGGTTAGAGCAAAATCCAAAAAGCTGTCAGTCGTGTAATTTCAGTGGAATTACTTAGTGTCTTATCTTTTATTAGATATAGCTTGCAGATCTACAGAGGTTCATGTTCCTTTGGTGGTTTTTAACAAAGCATTTTGCTAATTTGTTTAGGCAGCAGAGGTTGTAGAACCCTCCACTGGTTCTGAAAACAAATATAATATAAATTCTGTATATACAAATACAATATAAACTATGGGCTGCCAACCAGTCAGGTTTATATCCAAGAGACAATTAAATGAAAATTTTAAGATAAATATTCTGTAAAAATATACTCAATGGAGATGGATTTTTCTTCCAGAAAGTGTATTTTGAGTAGTCAGCAAAACATCACAGATCAACTTTGAATGAAAGGACCCAGACCATGTGTTATTTTATAACAGAAATGAATTGTGATCTTAAATCTGCCATAAAGCCACACTTTCTTTAAGGCTACCCATGAAATAGTACTTACCATAGGGACAGTGTGAGTTATTCACAGACAGAGTATCAGGGCAGTTCACTGAAAATTTACTGAAAATTCATTAACATGGGACAGGTCAACAGCTCATGGTAATCATGGAAGAAGATAGAATTTCATATAATTATACAATAAAAAGAAGGAAGGGGACCTCAGTGATCTTCTGGTCCAACCTTTCTTGTCAAAAGCTAGGTAAAGCTAGCTAGTCTAGGTAAGGTGGTCCAGCATCCTGTCCAGCTGAATCTTAAAAGTGTCCAGTGTCAAAGAATCCACCTCTTCTCTTGGGGAAATTGATCCAGTCTCTCATTACTGTCATTTTGTTTTTTTTTTTTCTCTTGGGTCTAATTAGAATCTACCAGAAGTAACCTATACATATTGCCCTGTTTTTTACTTGTGATTCCTTGTAAACAGAGTCCTCCTCTTTGTAGTCATCCTTTAAATACTTTAACATGGTGATAAGGTCTCCCCTAAGCCTTCTTTGCTAAAGGCTGAACAAACCCAGTCCATATGACAGGCTTCATAAGAGTTTGATTATCTTTGTGGATCTTCTTTGGACCCTTTAAACCTGCCCACATATGTTTTGCATAGCAGGGATCAAAACTGTACGAAACGTTCCATGTGGTACCTGACAAGTGCTGAGTAGATCGGGATACTTTATCTCTGCTAGGGTTGCCTTTTTTGATGCAACCCAGGATCCTGTTGGCTCTCTGCTGCAGAGAGTGACTGGTCATTCCTATGGAAATTACTGTCTACCAGGATCCCCAGAACCCTTTCCACAGAGCTGCTTTCCAGATGGGTAGATCCCAGCCTGTGGTGTACTCCTGGACTATGTTTTCCCAGGTGCAGAACCTTACACAGGTCCTTGTTAAACTTCATAAGATTAACCCACTATTCCAGCCTGTCTAGGTTTTCAAAGTGACTCTCACAAAGTGCCCACTTTCCCATTTGGGTGTGTTCTGCAAAGTTTCTCAGAGTTCACCTAATGCTGTCATCCAAGTCAGTTATGAAGATATTAGACAGTGTTGAAACCAGATCTTTGGAGGACCACCTTGTGACAGGTTTCCCATTTGCAAAGGAGCTATTTAGTTAGTTAGTATTGGGCTGTCCTTGTAACTTCAGGAAAGGAAAATATCTCCAGAATTCTCACTAGTCAAAAACAAAGTAATCACAGCAGATATTTATGCAATTTTTAGAGTAATAATTGCATTTCTTAGCCTGAAGCACCTATAAAATAGTATCTGAAACTGAGAGGATGGGTTTGGGAATAAAGAGTGGAGATGAAGGGCTGAGAAATAAAGTGAAGATAGAATACCAGTTCAGCTATCCCTTTTCAAACTGTTTACTAGTACAGGCAGTCTTTGAAGTCAGTCCAGTCTCCTGTGTCTTTTCTCTGCTGGTGGACAGATGATAGATTTGCCACTGTGCCCTCACACCAACTGCATCCAGCTGGTTCTTTTTCCAAATGACCTCCTAGCTGTGCCTATTTGCTGTGTATTTCTAGTCCCTCGATGTTGCATTTATTCAGCCCTGTCATCTTCTCCTAATGTAAAGCTTGTACTCTCCTGACAGGGGACATCAGCATCAAAAATCCCTTTCTCTAAAGTATGACCAGTTGAATTTGTACGACAAATGTCCTTGCAGATACAGTAAATCCATTCTATTTGTTACCCTCATTCTTTATAATCATGTGGGATTTGAATATCATGATTAAGAGCAAGACTTTATTAAGACTATTTATAGCCAACATAGTCAATAATTCTGTGAAATAAAGTGTTCTGCTGGCTCTCACCACTAAATCTATGTAGGTAGCAAAGACAAATGCAACCCCCACTGAAATCCTTACTATTCAGGTCACAATACATTCTTATAGATTAGCTCAGACTGGATTTTCACATGCTCTTTTATGCAAGCTTCAGAGCAGGATTTTGGGATGAAGCATTTCAGACCATATTGTTTCAAAATCCTTTTTAACATACAAAGACGTAGAGTTTCAGTCTGCCATTTTAGTTGAAAATCATTGTGCTACAAGATAAAGATAAAATTCAGATGAATAGAAAAATGTCTTAAATGCTGAGAAAAGCTAAACTATGAATAAATCTATACAGCTTGAAAAAAGTGTCTGATTGAACTCAAATATGAACCATTACTTTTAGTGACATTAGATGACCGCAACTGAAACATTGACTAAAAGCTTTGATAAAACAATCATTGCAAGATATGATTGATACTAGACATAAGGCAAACAGGTAAGGTGGTTGGTGCAGAATATCAAAGCCAAATGGAGTCAATGACCTTGGAGGTATTTTGTAAGCCTAATGATTCTATGATTCTATGATTCTAAGACTTTTAGATTTGTTTTCATACAGGTTTTCCAGTAGAAATATTCTATCAAATAGGCTTTACCTAACAGTCACAGCTGATAATTCCATTTGGTTTTGTGGTGAAAAGCATAGCATATATATGAATATAAAAGTGACCACAATAATTAGCCAAATGTTGACCTGAGGTACATACAAAAAGATGTGATTCCATTGGTCTGAGCTTTCCTTTTCTGTCTGCAACTGCTGCTACAAATCTGTGACAGATGCTACACAAATCTGAGAAATATTAGATGTTTTCAGTGGTGATGTGAGGAGAAACAGAAATAAACTCACTAAGACAAACAGTGGATAGATGACTGGCATATTGCCCATCCAGGTCTGCACACTGACTCGTGGCTTTAAGACCTCCTGAGGGGGCTGCAGCTTTGCACTGAGAGAGCAAAGAAGCAAAGTCACACCACAAGCATGTCTTCTCTACATACCAAAGTCTTCAATTCACAGGAAACAGTGTTTTCTAAGTTCCTGGCATAGGTAAAATACACAGTTTTCTATCACATCCTTCCAAACAATGGGAAGAGCAAACAGTTTTCTCAGGATAAACAAAACTATATGTACACATACCATTGCCCATTGCTTCAGAATAAAATACTACTTTACTTTTATCAGAAGTCATATGACTGAGTGAAAAAGGAAAACAAAGGTTTTACAAGAAAATGTGTCAGAGGAGCTCCATTTTTAACCAATGACCGCTTTGTGTGGTCCTTTGAACCACCTTTGAACCTGGTAGCTGCATAAGTTTTCACCAACTTTATGGTCTATCTATACAGTCCATGCCTCAACAGATTGCCAAGAAGGATGCTGTTGAAACTTCCTGTTGCTAAAATCAAGTGACTTCTACAGCCATCCCCTCATTCACTTAGCCAGTTACTTCACTATGGAAGCCAGTCAGATTGTTTAAACATGATTTATCCATGAAAAGCCACTTCAAGAAACATATAGGCAGACCTGTGGTGTTCTAAAATCACTATTAAATCCCATATATTTCTCTAGTTCTATATCCAACTAAGATAAACCTTAAAATAAAATTAGTTGATAAATCCAAATATATTTAAGAAAGATGGTGGGTGCCTTGAAAATAGTTATACATACTACAATTAAAGGTTAGTTTGTCTCTGAACCAAAAGTCTCCTGATTTTTTGAATGATTGTTGAGTCAGGTGGTATTAACTCTTGAGTTTCTATATTTAAGAATTGATAAGTGTTTGATCTGAGTCTATTGGCTGAAGAAAGATGTGTTTCCTTTCTGTCTTATTTAGTTTTATAAAGACTGATTTCCCTATAATTTCTCAGGAACCATGTTAATCTCCTTGATATTACTTTTTACTGGTATATAATAGCTGGAAAAACTATCCCTGCCACAAGTTTCCATAGAGATCTTATTCATTTTTTTAAGGTATTTTAGTTCTTTGCTTCTCTGTTGTTGTAAAGATGACAGTACTCTACCTTACTATGGAAGATGAGGGCTATCACTGAAAAATAATCTGTATGATACTAAGAAGTGAAATCTAGAAAATTCTTTTAGAATATTTACTTTTATTTATGAGTGTGATTCTGAGTTTTAATATAGAAATACAATTGTGCTTCTAAGAACTTTCATAGTCATGCATGTTTCAGAAACATGAATAAAAGATAGTAATTTAATAAAATATCTTTATATACTGCAAGCAGTAAAACTCATGACAACTCATTTTTATTCTGTTTGAAGAGAACACTAAAAGACTTCTCACAGAAATTTCAGCAGTTGTCATCCAGCCCCTCTTGCCCATTGCCCCTGCAATGTTTGCATTGCCTTCAGTTCATAGGCAAGAGAGTGTACAGAGATTAAATATCAATAACAATTATTTTCTATGTTCCTCCTTTCAGTACTGTACACAGTGTCAGGATACGAGTTTCAGCTCTTTTATGGATATTCATAGTTTCAGGGAAGGATTGAGATTAAGACAGATAATGAACAAACATTTATGAGAATTAATTAGCAATCAAAAATCAATATCCAGCCTTTTAGCAGCCATTCCAGCTTTCAGGTGGCATCATGTCATGTAGCATAAGCATCACCAATTCTGTCCCAAAACCACTATCCCAAACAGAGTAAGAAAGAATGAGGTAGCAGAGTAGAATATCATGACATAGTGTAGATGGCATAGCACAGCATTGCTGAGCATGGAATGGAACAGAAGAGAGGTTTTCTCCCAGTAATTTTCAGCTGCTGTTTTGTTTTCTTTCATTTTCCAGGCTAACTAGGATCCAGTTCTGAGTTCATTAATGCCAACTTCCTTATTACAAAATCCTGACAGCATCTGGAAAATAAGACCCAAGTGCAAAGAGGATAAACATTAAAATAGATAAAATCATTCCTTGCAGTTATTAGCAGCAACTACCTAGGCATAAATTTTTTGCTGAGCATCCTGGAGCAAGAAATAATTAATGTTTTGTGGAGGGATAGAATGTAAGAAAATAAAGATAGTGCAGAAGGTAATCTCACACCTGAGGAGTTGCAGCTGTACCAATCACCAAAGATTAGGAGCAGGCTGCCCTTAATAGGCCACAGCTGTGCCCAATAAGGATGAGTGCTACAAAGGAGTGGCTTAGCTGTGAGAGGGTTGCAGTTTGTTGGTTGTACCTTGAAAAAGAAGGAGTCAGTGCTATGAAGAGCTATCCATGAGAAATCACCAAGAAGGTATGGGACTTTTGCAATAAGAGGTCAAGAATGTTTTATTTTCTGCCTAAAGATTTTTTTTTTCCTTCAAGAACTTAGAAAATCTGTTTAGAACTGTTTTTTTAATATCTAGAGTTACAGTAACAAGTAGCAGCCCTGCTTTGATGTCAGCAGCAATTCTGTTTCTTTCTGTCAAAGGTAAAACAAGTGATATGCTCTTGTAATTAAATGAATGGAAACAATTCCAATTATACTAATCTCTAATGATATGTTTATTGCTGTGGGAAAAATCTGGTTTCAACCCATGTAAATGGGAATATTTGGATTAGTTTAAATGTATATGTAAGATCAGTATCCTAATTGTTATGAGAGTTGCAATTACACTTCTTCTGCAAAATGAAGAGCTTTGAGTGTTTGGCTTTAAGTCTTGCAGACTTTGCTTCTAGTGGGTTATTTTCCCACTTGGTTCTGAAAAAGATAGTTCATATTCCATTTCCTCATAGAGTGTGCCTGGGGAATTTTCCATATGCAACATAAAAGTCAAGTACTTGTTTTTCCTGATGAGAGTCTTGCCTAATGTTAGGCCATTTTTTTCCTAGAAGAATATTTCTTGACTGCTAGTTGGTGTAAGAAGATTATCACAGAACCACAGTATGGATAAAGTTGGAAGGAACCACAGCAGATTATCTGGGCCAACCTCCCTGCTTGAGCAAGGTCATTCCAAAGCACAGGGTTGTGTCCAGACAGTTCTCTAATATTTCCTGAGAGGGAGGCTCCACAGCCTCTCTGGGCCACCTCTTCCAGTGCACAGTCAACAGCACAGGAAAGAAGTTCTTTCTCATATTCAGGAGGCAGTTCCTGTGCATGTTTCTGCCTGTTACCTTCTGTCCTATTGGATTATGCATCATTTATTTTCTTGATGGATTAAGCAGCAAAACAGGGTTTTAATGGGAGGTTGATTTGACCAATATTTGTCATAAACCCATCACTTTTTGCTTTTATTTATCTAAAAACACTGTGTATTCACTACCTACTAAGGACTGAACTGTGACCGAGGTGAGTACAGTGTCCAAAGGTATTCAGTTAATTCACGTTTGAGGTACAAATGAATTTCTTTGTGGAGAAGAATAAGATCTCTCACAGCAAAATGAGATATCTAAAAGTGCTGTCTCAACTATCTCACTAAAGAGTGTGACAAGTGCCCACAGGGACACCCCATTGCTGCTGCATTGGTTGGGCACCACAGAAATAGGTTTGTGAACATTGTGGGCTCACACAGCCTGATGTGAGCCTTGTACTGAGCTGGCACATATGTGCCTTTACTGAATGGTAGTTACCCATATTGAAAAATGTGAGGAAAAAAAAATCACGTCAGTGAGCAATAGTCTTTAGTTTTTAATTAGGCAGCACAGGATTGTACCATAAGTTGTATCAACATAACAAGGGTTTGCTGAAAGATTTCTAAGGCTTGTTCACAAAAATATCTGTGCTTCTCTTATTTGGAGATCAGCATAGATAGTATTTTCTTTTCTTAAAAGTATTATAATGATTTTTTTATACACAGAAAAGTAGATACCTGAAAGTTTATAGACATGTATGAGTCTGAAATGCTAAGTATTTAAAGAAGAAGTTTCTTCATTGAAGATAGGTAAAATCCTTCTAATTCTCACTAGGTTCATATTTGCATCATTAAGTGTCTCTATACCTTTAATGTGTATTAGGGGTAAAATATTTAGGTACACCTAAAAAAGTCAATGAGGTGCTCTTTGCATCTTAGAATGTAATAAGAGATAAAATATAGTACTAAATGAAATAAAGAAAATTGCTTGAGAACTATGCAAAATTTCCCAGGTGAAGGATATCTATGTAAATGCTTTTGATGTTTTTTATTTTCCCCATATGTGACTTTTAAAATGCCTACATTTAAGAATAAAAGAAGACACACAGAGAACACTATATTAACTCATAATTCATTATATAATGCTAGCATCTTGCTACATCCACACTTTATAACATCAGAGTATCACACTAAGAGCTCTAGGACAGGTGGATAAGCCAATAAAAGTTTATGTAAAGAAGAGGAAATTTCAGATGAAATAAATGTTGGATTGTGGTTTAGCAGGTTCTGGTAGAGTCTAAAATCCAATGGATGTAAAGAATAGATGATATTGTTCATTGCCTATAGTGAACGTCCAACTTAAGACAGTGACAGCAGAAACAGTACAACAGAAAGCCTTTTTTTTTTTAATTTCCTGTTTATGTACTTTAGAAGATTCTACCTCTTCTTTTTTTTTGCAAGACATGGTAGCAGTCTCTCCTGCCCTGAAGAAATCATACTCTTTTCCATAGACTTCTTTCCATGAGAGGGTGATGAATTTAGGGATCTGCTATAGGGGGAAGCCTACCTGTGGCTTTGTACCCGCTGGGCTCTGAGTTCCAGAGAAGGCGATTACATAGGCTGTACCTAAGCACTGGTAGGGTGTCGGATCTCAGGATCTCAGTCCTGAGGTGCTGAGCCACCGAGACCACCTTGGGGAGCTTGGGAATCCTGGAATGTTGCCAGAAGTGTCTGGTGGCTGGACTTTGGTCCTACACAGGAGACGACAAGGATGAGGGCTTCACCGGGGTGAATGGTGAAGGGATTAGCTAATTAGAGGGTGAGACACAGGGTTTAGGATTTATGTACAGGGGGGTTTAGAGGAGTAAGATGGAGGAATTGGGGTGTGTCCTGTCCTCCTTCTTCTTCCTCTTCTCCTCCATCTTCTTTGGCCACGGTGGCACTCTTGGATTGGTTATTACTGAGAGTGCACCCAGCAATAAGAATAAATGGTATTGGGGAAAAATGATAAATATTGTACACGTAACAATGGGTATAAAGATAGGTGGCTGCCCCGGAGGGCAGAGAGTGTGCTCATGGCTGACTGCTGAGCAGATCTCTGTTCGGCTGAAAGAACATCTTTTAGATAAACAATTAATAAACATAAAAACCGAAAGAAGAACTGAAGCCTCTTCTCGTCCTTCGATACGCGGGCTGCCCCAAGGCCACCTCGGGCCTTTCCAGGCCCCTCAAACAGCCGAGATAAACCGGACAGTAGGGTGGTAAGCACCCTTGGTATGTCAGACTGTAAGAGATTACACCATCTGTGTGTCTACCATTGCAAAATGCACACTGCTGCTGTCACACAGCACCACTTTCAATTTCCAATAGCCTTTTTAAAAGTAATAAAAAGAAACTCCATTGGTTTTGTGATATCGTAGTGTTGTAAAAGCAAAATTTTGGATTTGAAGCTCTTCATTTTGATATCTGTATATCTCATATCTCCACTCTTTATAGATGTCCTGTAACTTCTCACAATTACAATTTTTTTTAAGACTAATTTCAATTTATCTCATAAGATGCACCCAATACTATCTTTTTGCATTGTAAAAAATTTTTAAAATTATGGTTTAAAAAGATTTTTATTAAAGTCATCATAAATTGCTATAATGTACTACTTTGTAAATCATCCTCTTACAAAATATTTTGATGTCTCCAAAATAAGATTAAAATTTCAATATAAGAAATTAGTTTTGCATTGATTTCATAACCATATATGGCACTATTCTAAAAGAAAAATAGTGCATTATTCTCCTATAAAATTCTGCTTTGACACATTTGCAATAACTATGTTTTCAAGATGCCAGATTTTTTGACAAGAAATTAGTATACATTTATGTTGTATATTTAACAGTTTCTTCTGAATTTGAGTAATTTGCTGAAGATCAATATCTTGAAAGTAAACTTTATTCAAAATCCTGTCATCTCTGCCTTTCATTGCAGCAGACAGATCTTTCCTGTTACTGGAAAACTTTTCATGCCAGCCTTATAATGAAGCTTTAAGTCTTCTTGGAAGCCACAGGTTTTAATCTATTTTTTCTAAGGACCTAGTCCTCACAATGATTTATCACTCAGATGAATATCAAGCATGTGAAAATATTCCTGTGGCTCAAGGGATTTTTTTGTCCCAATGAAATGTATGCTGGTTTGAGTATGCAGCAATTAGCACAAAAGATTTGTATTTCCAAGGAAGCCATCTCTGGACTACAGGTGATCTTTTCAACTCACTTTGAATCCTGGAATCTGCAATTCTGTGATTTTTGACTAGAATAGAAAATAGCCTGAAGAAGGTTGTGTGGTCAACACCCCAAAAAAGCACAGTTTGTAAACCTGTTGAAGAGCAAATGTAAAAATATTAGGAAAAGAGTTTTTAATACTTTTTCAAGTTGCCCTTATCTCTTTGGGTAAAAATTTATTGTGGAAGTTTCAAATACAGAATTTATATCTATAGTGTGACCCTGAAGGACATATCAGAATATGCCATCTTTTCTGAGTGCTTTTTCAGTTTATAGATAATTTTCTCAAAAGTTGATATGAAATGGGACCAAAAAGTTAGGGTGGTTACTCCAAAAGAAAGAAATAAAAAGAATGAATGGAGGAAGGAATTAGAAAAGAAGAGGAAAGTAGCTAAATCCATGTGTCTTATTTTAAAGTATGAACATTGTAGGGTATAATTAAGTTTTAGTGTTCTCCTTCACATTAAGGATCCTTTTCCACTACTGGGTCCCTGCAGGTATCAAATGGGATCTGAGGTGACAATTTCTAATTTTATAGTTTTTCATGATGTTGAAATACTGTTGGT
Source organism: Zonotrichia albicollis (assembly GCF_047830755.1). Taxonomy (NCBI): domain Eukaryota; kingdom Metazoa; phylum Chordata; class Aves; order Passeriformes; family Passerellidae; genus Zonotrichia; species Zonotrichia albicollis. The sequence continues at coordinate 66,424,955 of NC_133822.1, forward strand.
GAGAGATCATAAGGGAGAGAAGGATCTGCAAAAATTACTAGTAATATTACTGATAAGGTCAGATATTAAATGAAAAGTTCAGAAAACCCTGTGGTATTATGCAAATGAATTGAGAAATGAATGGAAAGTATAGTTCTTGTGCAGCTATCTGCTAATGAGAGGGGGAAGAGGCAATAAGTAAGCTGAGGGATTTGAACATGAAAATACATCTTCACAGGAAACCTGTCAAAAGCAAATTCTCATGACACAAGTTTCAAGTTCTTTATGACCAACAGTCTGATTTCAATTGACTTGGAGAAAACTAGTGATATATAGTAGGCTCAAGAAAGCCATATCATCAATGCATTCACATTAGTCTAGTGAACATCTAGTTATAACTTGTCAGACCATCTTATTAGTGATGGCTCCTCAGTAAGAAAAGGTTACATCAACTCACAAGCAGGCTAAACAGCATTCTCCACACTTGCCAGCAATACATAAACAAAATTAGGAACTTGCTAATGCCACTACAGTATTGTGTGTTTACATTAAAAATCAATATTTTCTTGTGCATCGCACTGGAGGTGACATATCCTTGGCTGTTAAATGTTTCAGTGTGGTGGATATCCTCGTAAATTAACAATGTGAGAAAATAATTTTTTAAGCTTTTGGTTTTCTAAAAAAGCTGGTGCAGTCTTTATTAAGGGTGGAATTTTTTTCTCATAAAGGCTGATCCCTTTTAGCTGTTTCCTTTATTACTGGGGAATGACATGTAGGGGAAAGCAAAAAAAAAAAAGGGAATCAGCTTTCTTCTATGACCTTCTATGCTCAAAATCAAAACAAGCCACCAAAAAAACAGCTCACCCAAACCAACAGCCCCAAACTGTCAATATCCTAGGAAAGGCTGGGTTGTAAAGATTATTGCATAAAATAATACCTATATGTACACATCATAGATATGTCCTCAAGAGCTCAAAATATACTTTGAGAGGTTTTATTCTCATGCAATTTTATGAATGACAGAAAAATACAAACATTGTTGCAAAGCTGAGAGATACTCTTAGATAACACACATTTCTAGACAGATTTTATTAACTTCTGTAACATTTAACAAACTCTTTCTCTGATCTAGAGAAGCTGATGTCATACAGAAAAGTTGAGAGATATATCTTAAAATTTATGAAGACAATATCAAAGTTGAGAGAAGAATAAGGACAGTTTGTGGAGGTGATTGTTTTACAATTGTTTTCCTTCTGGTTCAATTGGCAGTATGTATGCCTTAAAGAACTAATTATTAAAATTAGGCTAAGCAAAGTAATTTCTCTTTCGTTTTGTATTTTACATAAAATACATACTTGAAAAAGAAAATATTGTGAAAGTTTTTCCTGTTACCTTTTTCAAACAGTTTAGTACTGTATGGTTTCTCTTTTCCCTAACATAGTGGTATGATTAAAATCTCCTGCAGCCTTAAAAAGAAAAAAAATATTAAACTTCAACCTTTTAATGTTTTGAGGGTTTTTTTTTTTTCCTTTCCTTCATCTTGCTGCTTGCTTTCATGAAAGGCTTCAGAAATAAGTATTCTGGAGATTCTATTCATTTGGATTTGGTTTAGAATAACAGTTTTGAGTCTGCTTTAGTTCTTAAGAAAAAAGATAACTTAGAGAATTATGAAAGTAATGAAGAACAAATTGATGTTTGTCTTTAAACCTGTCATTTTCATAGTTGTTTAAATAAGTCTTAATGTCAGGCTAAAGGGTTTAATTTACATCAAACTCTAGGTGTTTTCTTGGTAGACCTATAGATTTCCTCTGGAAACCTTTCCAAAAGGTTTCAGAAAGCAAAAGCACATGCAAGATGATAAATTGATTTTTTTTTCTTATATTGCCTGTAACTTTCTCAAAATATTTGATTAGCATTCTCATCTGCATTTTACAGACTGATGAACCAGAGATAATTTATTTGCATTTAATATCTCTTTCTTGCATTACTTCTTGTTTATTCAAAATTCTTTTATCAAAGCTTCAGTTAGGAGCAAGTCTGCGCAGTGGTATTCATACAAACACTGGTAGAAGTCACAAAAGTAATAACTTTTGAAGAGAGTCTGTACATCTGACTTGTAGGTTGCTTAGCAAAGTACCTACAGTCATTAAATTAATAAGTAAAATTGGAAGTATGCAGTTCTGAATTTTGCTTTGATTACTATTAGGTCTGAATTAAGTAATTAGGTAATTTTTAGTTTAAAAAAGTTAATAAGGTCTTAATTTTCCTGATACAGACAATATGATACCATCTTCCTTTACAGTTTTATGTGTCATTTTGCTTTATGAATATTTACTTCTCAAAAGCCTGATTCTTCACCATTTCTGATCCTGAGAATGTCAGAGAAATTATCCTTTCTCCATTGTAATACATTGATTACATTGCCCATATAAAAAGAATATTGCATAAATGTCAGAAATGTATTGGCTATGGAAACACTTAGAGAGGAAAATGCTTTGTTGAATATGCTTATTTGTGAAGCCCTGTTATGACTTTACTGATTCTAAATAGAAATTCAAATGGCACAATAAAGAAAACAAGGTGACAGCATTTTCAGCTCTGAGCAACAGAAACCAGTGAAACAAATTGCTCATCCACTGTTGGGCAGCCATTTGTGAAATAGGTAATTGATTATTTAAAAGAAAAACTGTATTGTAATGTCAGTACATGAAGGAAAAATCAAGGACCTTTGACAAAAGGACAAAAAAATCACACAATCAGCTAGGTTGGAAAAGACCTTTGAGATCACAGAGTCCAACCTATGACCTAATACCACCTCATCAATTAGACCAGGGCACTGAATGCCATATCCAGATTTTTTTAAAATACCTCCAGGGACTACGACTTCACCACCTCCCTTGGCAGCACATTCCAATGCTGAATCACCCTTTTTGTGAGGAAATCCCTCCTAACGTCCAACCTGAACATCCCTTGGCACAGTTTTGTGTACTTTAGTCTTACTGAGAATTGCCTTTAAGTCGAGACTGACCCTCACCTGGTTACAGCCTCCTTTCAGGAGGTTGTTGAAAGGGATGAGGTCTCCCCTGAGCCATTTTCCTCTGGGCTGAGCTACTCCTTTCTACTATGTGGAAAGCACGCTACTGAGACAGGCAGAGCTCCTCCAACTCCTGCTGAGCTTCTCTCAGGATTGGAAAGGTGTAACTCCACCCATTTGTCTTTCATGCTCCCGCCACCAGACAGAGCAGCCCTGTCCCCGGCTCTCACTCTGCAAAAGGTGTCCCCTGTGTGGTTCTCGGGTACTGGCAGCAACTCAGGCACTCCCTGCAGCCAGTAGGCCTGAATGTCTTGGTGCTTGGGGGCTCTGGCTGGCTTAGCACACTCGTGCTGGCAGCAGCAGCAGCATCAGCAATGGCTTTTGATAGCTTGTAAACCATTCCTAGGTCTAGTCAAGTTGGAGGGGAAAAAAAAAACAACAAAACCAAACAAAAAAGCCTCCAGCCAAAACACCACACCCTCCTGACACGCACACCCCAGCAGGAGCTGCGAGGGTGGCTGTGCCCTGCCTGCTCACCTGCCTGTGCACACTGTGCACCACACCCCTGCTCACCTGCCTCCTGTCTGTGCTCACCACTCCCCTGCTCACCTGCCTCCTGCCTGTGCTCCCCAGGGACATTTCAATCACCTGTAAATAGCCCTGTGACCACCCCTTCCCCACATGAATGATTGGCAAGGGCCAGCAGACACGGATCTTTGGCAGGTACAAGACAGAGAAAAGAAAGAATGGGGAGAAACATCCCAGGAAAGGAGAAAGGAGACCTAAGTATTATGTTTTGGACCCTGCGGTGACAAGGATAAAGTTCTTATGATGTCCCTGTTCTGTATGTTACAGAATCACATAGCCACACATTACAGAAATGGAAATGACACTTTTAGAAATATTTGCAGAAGGTAAATGTAACAATTAATATATAATTGATCGTAATAATATTGTTCCTCATGCCAGTCAATGAGAAGGAAAAGCAGCTTTGTAAATGTGTCTATTATACTTACTAAAACCTGACCAAAAAAAAAACCCAAGCAACAACAACAAAAAGACTAAACATATGAAATGTTAAATAGCTATGTTTATTCAATACACTATAACTCACCTCAGAGCAGTTCTGTACATTGTCTCTTTTTTGGTTTTTATAACTTTATTTTCCTGCATTTAGCTCTTGCAGGGATCCCAGTGATTCATTTAACTTCTTTGTAATTTTCCTATTTCTCCATATAACTCCCGTGTTTGTAGTACTTGTCTGGAAGGTGTCACCTCATAGCTGGAACACCTTCAAAGCACTTAAGTATTCCATGTGAATAATATCCAGCTTATTATCAGAACTACTAACAAATCATTCTCACAATTAAATGCTTTATAGAATATTTTCTTTGGGATATTACAAGCACATTAAAATACACAAACTTTTAACATATTTTAGATGGACAAGTTTTCCATTAATACAAATATCTGCAAATCAGAGGAAAGGAGTGAAGTATGGTCAAGTGAAAAAACATGTTACCAAAGAAGATAATTTAGAACAAATCATAAAGACAAATGGCCACAAATAGTCAGCAGGGAATTGCTGTGTTGTGCTGACGTCTCTGGGGAATCTGTTACTGAATCTGCTGCTTTCAGCAATGACTCCTGCAGGACAGAGCAAGAGAGAAATGAGCTTGCCCTTTGCTGGGAGCAATCAGGTACAGGCCCTTCTTGACATATGGTAGTTAGGGCAGTCCTATTGTTTTCAATCAAAACAGTGATTGTTGTAGAAAGAGACATCTGCAAATTAAATTTCCTTTTCTTTTTAGAGCACTGTAAATTCTTCAGTATCCTAAATGGGTTAGTTAAGATTTTCTTAATTTTGCCTTTTTGTTTCATTACACACCCTTTGCATAAATGGCTCCAATGTAGCTGCATCTCTGTCTAAAGTGCCGGTAACTTTTCCACTGTTCTCAAAAGAAAACAAATCCCGGGAAGTCTACAAGTTTTTCCATTAAAACAAAATATTTTTTTTAATGTTCTGAGTTCTTGTAAATAGGTATACCCAAGAAATATCAGCCTGACAAGGCCTACATATTTTCTAAATATTTTTCCCTTCAAGATTTGAAGAAAAAGAAGAAAATGGTTCTACTATGAAATAGAGAATGCAGAATTTCAAGGACTGTTCCTTCTTTTGAAAAAAGACATTATTTGAAGAATTACCAATGTAACTGATAATAGCTCCAGTTCCATTTATAATTGAAGTAGCTGCTTGAACAGCCTTCAGTATTATGCAAATGTGCTGCACTAGAAGAATTATAAAAAAGGCAAACTATGGGGTTTTATCCAATCTAAAAAAAATAAGATTTTTCTGTCATCATGTTCACCATTTTTCTTCTGTGGTTTTACTTCTACATATGAAGGTAAATGAAACCTCATAATAACAGTAATGTCTATACTTTATTGTAAAACAAATACAATTAATTTTATGGTAATAATTATTCTGAATGTGTATTTCATTAGTTTACCAAGTAATTACTCAGAATTTTATATATTAATTGAGATACATTCAAATTTGTCTTCAAAAAAAGGATTAAAAACCAAAAAAATTTCTAAAAAACAATTTAATATAGTAAAATAATACCTGCTTCTTGCCTAATGTTTTTTCCTTTGGGTGCTTTTCATCCCTTTTATCTTGCTTTTGTAATTAGTCTTAATATCATTACCTATAATGATCAGAAGGTAATTGTGTGTTGACTCAAGAAAATGGTTTTTTTTACAAAAAAATTCTGCAGGATAGATATTGCTCTATTTATATTAAAGGCCACAATAATGAGATTTTTTTAAAATCTTTTTTTTAGATTAATATTTACTTCATATTTGAGCTAGTTAAAACAAAGTAATATTTGGGATAAATTTAATTTTATTAAATTGAAGTACTAAGGTAACTATGAGTAATTGTAAGTATATATATGTAAATCTGAAGGCAAAGTATTTAATATTATTGTGTTTCCAATGTAGTAGAGTTTAGTACATATGGTTTTTATTTTGGCTGCAAGCAGTTTTATTACCTGGATAGTGTACAAAATGTAAATACAAGCCAGTTTCTCTTGGCTTAAAACCTCAAAATTTTAAGGTTAGAAGTTGCATGGTAAAAGCACTAAGTGAAGGGGTGTTATCTGTTCTGTTTTTTTCCTAGTTTTTCAGTGACTTCCATAGAGTATTATTGCATGTTTTTTTAGTTATCTATTATGAAAATATATATTTCTGATTTTGTTGTGTGAAACACTAAAAGATGACCACTGAAAAGGCCCAGCACTCTATAAAAACTACAAACTTGGTTTTCCATTACCATTTTCTATTTTGGCATCTTAAAAAGAGTGGAAGTTGATTTCAGCAGAACATCCTGTGGGGAAATTAGTTCATTTTGCTAAAGTATCTTAATAATTACAGTGACATCAAGGTTAATTGCTTAATCTGTATTGCCATAGTGCAGTCCTGTAGAAATCCCAACACAATCTGTTCTATAATTAGTGCCAGAATACCCATATATAGAACAAACAGCGGCCTAAAAAAATAAATTAAAAACTCTGATATGATTAATAAATAAGATTTACCAGAGTGTGTATGTTTTTGTGTGCATTTTTATCTGTATATACATACATACAAAGAGAAGGGATAGATTTCACAAAACAGAGGTTTTGCAAAGGCAGTATATTAAACCCTTGAGGAGATATAAATAGCTGAGGTAGAAAATAACTTCAAGCAAGATGTTTTATCTCCTTATTCTTTTCCAGCTCCAGAATGTAATTGCAAGCCAACACCATCACATTTGCATCAGGTCCCATGCTTTGCTTGTTCCATGTCAGAAACTAAGTGGTCAGAGTTTAAAAAGTAATTGTGAATATCCTTCCACTTCACCTTTTGGGTTAATTTCAATAACACTGCCTATTGCTGAGCTTACAGATTTGTATTGCTTTTGCACGCTTCATTAGCACACGATCCCATGTGGATTTATTGACTGCTCAGATTCTGAAGATGTGCCATACTGAGGGACAATGTGGTGCCCCTGATAACTCAGGATGACATGATGGTTCCCTTCCTGCTCTCTTCTCATTTTTGGAAACTGTGAGACCATTTGCACATTGCTCCTTCATATAAGTCATTAGTTCTTGCTGAATGCTTATTGCATCTGAGGCACAAGCTGTGAGTTACTCTGTGTTAGCTAATATAATTTTCAAATAACCAGACAGAAATCAGCAACTGGATCTTTAATAGTTTTCTGTGTCATGGATACATTTTCAAAATGGTTATAAGCACAATTTTTAAGGTGTTGACTAAGTATATTGCAACACACGAAAAGAATTCTGCTCCTAATGACCTTTAAGAAAAATAAAATTCTACAGACTATATCTCTCCCATTTTTCTAGAAGTTGGGATAAATAAATCACAGCCAATTCTAATCTCAAATATGCAGCTCTGAAAAATATGACAATGGAACAAAACATGTTCTATCATCCTTTATTGTGTTTTGTACATCCAAACTGAAATGTAAAGTCTGTATCCTTGAAAATACACACTTACACATCTTAAGGTACACATTCCATTTTCAATGTTAGGGCCAGCACGCAAAAGTTGGCATCACTCTGATAAAGCCTAATAATAGTTTACTGCTTCAGATACTTAGATTTTTACTTTAAGGGAGTTGATGTGGCAAACTAATTTTAAAAAGGGGAGAAATGTGTCCATACTGCTCAAGGGCATGCTCTCCAAGGAGGGATCACTAAATAAGGAAATGTTTCCAATGACAAATACTTTAAATTATGCTATGTGTAAATTTCAAAATATCATTTTCATTTGTCTTACCAGCATCTATGTATTTATGTAACCTATTTGAGTAATTGTGAAGACATGTATCTTTACATAATGCATGTGTCACACATAGATACAGCTATGGAAATGTTTTACATTCCTACCTCTGAACTTGGCAACTTTTAAAATAGTCATTTTTTAAACTAAGACAATGATGTAGTCAAAAATAAAATAAAAAACCCTTTAATTTTTCTACATTTTACTTAGTCATAGACTTTTTTTCCAGTGCATAATCATCTCCACGGAAACACAAATTAACTCTCCAACATTTTCAGCCTTTTTAATTTCAATGTTTTTTCAAACAAACACCACTTTAATTTTGAACATTCATACTACACAGTGGGAATTTAGGCAATTTACAAGGCATTTACCATAGCAGTTGAGAGAGTTTAGAAATTTCACAAGAATATCTTCCACTTCACCAAAAATTCTGTTCTTTCTACTCCCTGTAAAAAGGCAGTAAACCTGATAAGTTTATTTTGGCCGTCAAACTGTAATTAATAACATGCAATACTGTCAAAGAAGAAAGCTGAAACTTAGCACAGCAGTGAGTCTGTACTTTTAGGCAATTGCAGCTTTCTTTTTCTCTTCCACACAAGTCAAAACAGTTAAAACTTACAAAAGACTGAGAGCCTAAACAATGCCCTGAGCTTTTAAGAATGTTTATTTTAAAGTGCTTGTAGCTGAATAATATTATTTGGTTCTCTGTTTTCCTCTCTTTGTCACCATAATTACTGCAAAGAAAAGTTTTATAGCTCATGAGATACCATGCTGATTGATACCAGGTAGACACAGGAAAGCTCCTTCCTAGCTTTGTTGATTACTTGCTGCAATTATTGAACTGTATTTTTAAAGTGCACAGGCCCATTTGGTTAGTGCTCTTTCAAAAAATTCTTTAGTTTTCTTTCTAAAATATATATAGGAGAAGCTGAAGTAAGACCTTGTTAAATAAGAATTAATTGATTTTAAAACTGCTAACAAGCTGATTTTATTTCATATTTCTAACTTTTGATTAGAAGTGCCCATCAGACATAGGTAACTGTGCCTTGTTGTATGATTTCAGATTTTGGTAAGAAAAAGGGATATTTTTATTAATTTGTTTTCAAATCACCAAATATTAGATAATAAAAGATTGATTATGTTTGTAAGAAATAGAAATCCACATTCATATTTAACTAATACTAAGCAAGTTTTTTGGTGGAACTTGAATGTACTACATTAAAGAATGTGTTTACAATGTTCTTGCTGCCATTTTCCCTGTGAAAGATACCTGCCGTTCAGCCTTAAAAGGTCACATAGTCTTGGCTTCCCTGACTTAATCAATATAAACTACATGTCTCTGCATCAGAATAAACTCCTACTGCTGCCTCTTCTCCTGCTTCCAGATGAAGTACTGTGCTATTCTTGATCTCCTGCCTCTGAGTCAGTGTTTTCCCACATTCATAGTCAGTGCATAGGGTGACTGAAAAGGCAAAGAGAACACTGGAACAATGTTAATGCAGTTGCATATGACTGATTGGACAACCTCAGCAAAAATTGATCCTCCCATCACCCCTTCGAGTCCACTAATGTAATGTTGTTTTTTCAAAGAGACTTAAGTGCACTTGATAGACTTGTTCTCAGGTATTTCATTCTAACCTCAGAGGGAGTAAAGGGTAGGGTGATAAGCAAGGTCACTGGCTATTGAACTGAAATTAATTAAATGATGAATGGCCTTTCAAGATAATTATTATCATACAAGTATTTCAGCACATTTCTGAAGGCCTCCTACTCAATACAGGATCATATTCAGCTGGGTTTTGATTACTTCCAAGGGTGGAGATGATACAACCTCTCTCAGCAGCCTTGTTCAATATTTGACCACTATAACAGCATTTTTGTTATGGTTGACTGGAATTTTCTTTAATTTATGCCCATTTATTCTTGTAATGTCACTGGGTGTGACTAAGAATCTGGCTCTATCTCCTTTACTCCTACCTATCAGAAATTTGTTGACATTTTTTCTATATGTCTTTCAGTCAGCCTTGCGTGGATATTGTGGGGTGTTTGAAAAAGGTTGAGGGGTTTCTTGTTTCAATGCTTAGTTGGGTTTTTGTGTGTTTTCTGTGTGTGCATGTGGTTTGTTGTTTTTTTTCTGCATTTCTCATGCAGATTGCTCATGTTTTAGAATGAAAGTTATTTGCAGTCAAAAAATAAATTCTGAGACTGCATTATAATTATTCTATTAAATGGCAATGGAAGAGAAAGGCATTTGAAGGCAAATTTCAGATCATATTTATTTTGGTTCATTGCATTACAGCTTTAAATGATTAAAAGCATTCAGTCTGTATTCCTGTCAAATTTGGGAGTGTATTTAAAAGAGACTGGCATTTTTAATCTGCTGGTAATTTTAGAAATTACTTTGACAAAATAGGGAACACATTTCTCTAAAATCATGATGAGAAGTGAAAACTGTAATTTAGATCTTTGCAGATCAATCTGTAGATCTGTTGAGTAATACATCATGTCATTTGGTGTAATTGTTGGGAATATGTACAAGAGCACCTGCATAAATGGAGGAACTTTGCAAATATATTTCTAAGAAGTTTCTATAGACTTCAAGTATTAAGAAAATTGAGACTGACACATACATTTTGTTCTATCACTGCTTCTACTCCTCTAAGTTAGTAATAAACTTTTTCTCAGAAAAATATCACCTATTTTTTGTGCAAGGCTGTTATTCACAGGTCCTTTCATCTCGAGGTATTTTGTTAATCAGATATGTAACATAGTTTTGCAAACATTAGTAGTGGCAAAAAAGTGTGTTTCACAGTTCCAGAGTATGAACTGGGAAATACCTGATGTCAAAGTTATTGTCAGAGGAAAAGGATCATGTGTAGCATGAGATGAGCATCTTTTGGGGGCCTGCTGAAGCATGACTATTTACATCCTGTTTTGGTGTTGCTTCTTCCTAAGGAAAAGAGAGGGTTATGGATACTGATAGATATAAATAAACAAGCTCAAACAAATTACTCTTTTTCTAGTTTGTTTGTTTGCTTTTACTTTTTATTTACTTTATTTCTTCTGAGTTAATTGAGGAGTACTGGGAGTATTTGCTGCTTTGTCAGGTTTGAAATCAGGACTATTATATAAAAATAGAAAGATTTTGAATGGGTTTTTTCCCCTCAAAAAAATCTTTGTTTACAATAAATGAAGAGCACAAATTTTCATAGCTATTAAAAGAAAAAGTAACAGATATTTCATGGTCTGAATTATACAGAAGGTCTGACTAAACTATCTAATTATTTCTGTCACTACAAATTGAAATCCATTATTGCACCTGACAAGCCAAAATACAAAACTGAGGACAGACAAATGAGACTAATGAGAGGGCTTAGAATTTTCACTAAAAGTATCTCTTTCAGGAAAAGCAGCATCCTATAGTCTGTAATCTTCTCAATGTTATTTATCTGCTGCTGAGGAATTCACCTGATCTGGTAGCTGGGCTGGAAAGCTGCACATGGAGGTGCAGACTGGGCTTGGGTGGGAGCCTGAGACAAGAGGCTGTGAACTGTCAAATTTTGGGGTGTTGAAGGGAACAAGGATTCATAGTGCCAGCCAGGTGAATGGACCCATCTTTTGGATAACAAAGGGCGTGAAAAGGGGCGGCACTAGGGATCAGGATGGAAATGGAGAGGGACAGGAGAGGGGCTCCAGGAGAAAGAGCAAGACCTGCAGACAGACTGTGAGGGTGTAAAAGCCATGGGGTTTCTTTGTTGGGGTCCCTCCTGAGCAGCAGCAGCTGGAGCTGTTTCTGTGTCTCTGCCCTGTGAATAAATGGCTTTATGGAATGAGACACCTGAGACTCTGCAATGGGAACCCAGGGGCCAAAGGGGTGAGGGAACCTGGTCTGCCTGGCTGGAGTCAGGGGGGCTGCCCTCGGGCCCTGGAGCTGCTGCCAAGGGGCTCCAGGCCCAGCAGTGAAAGCCTCTGGCCTTGGGACTGTGACTGCCAGAGAGGCTCGAGAATGGTCTCGCTGGGAAGGTTCCTTAAGAGTTCCCTCATACAGTTTCTTATTTTCCAGCTTCCAGCAAAGAGAAGTGTCATCTAAGTTGATTAATCACACTGAAATCACATTAATCAGGAGATGATTCAGAGAAAGTGACAATTATCTTTCCTTTAGGCTTTGCTTTTGGTTGGCTGAAGTTAAATGAAGAAAAACCCACCGCCTGGTTTGGGCCTCTCTGTATCTGTTAAAATTAGGTTTTGACTTCAACAGTTTGGTTTTTTTTCTAATTTTAATTTTAGAAATATATTAGACTCTTAGGTACAGGTGAAATTAGAGGTTCACTTTAGAGGAGTTGAAATCTGTACTTGGAAGTTGGAAGTCTGGTCCTTAGACTTCTGTGTCATACAGTCTCAAGTCACTGCAGAAATATTAGAGTAAGAGAAAGAGGGTGTACACAGCTAAGAAATTCAGGGCTAAAAAACAAGAAGCCAATCTAAGTTTTAGAGAGATGACTGTGCTGTTTATAAAATTATAAAGGTTTGTTTAAAGAGAAAGTAAAAATGCAATTATAGAAAATAAATGACCAAATTATGAGTTCAGAATACATTATTAAGTTTCTCATAGAGCATAATTAATTGTGTCATTTTCTCAGTTATATTCAAGGTTCTAGCAGCACTTGTAATACAAACCCTATATTTCAAGGGTTTACAACTTGGCAGCAAGAAATATACTTAGCAGTGGAAATTAAGATACCAAGTGTCAACCGCAGAACACAATATTCTACAGTGTTACTTATTATGCATGGGAGTGAGTGTAAGAGTAAAAAGGACAAAGGCGCTGGCTGGGCCAGAGGTCTGTTATTTTGGCACTACAGCTACAGTGGGATGCCTTCCCATCTTCCTAAAATTAGCATAAATATTCACTAGTAGGAATTTTAAAATGTTACTGTCTGCTATGATGCAAAGCCCCTGATTTGGACTTTTAGGTAATGGAAAACAACAAAAGTAAACATGTTCCACATTTGCATCACCTTTGACAAGAAAGGATTATCTCTTTTTTTTTTTCCTAGTTTTTTCTCCTTATTTTTGTTGCTAATGGTTTTGTGGATCTTTTAAAAATAGACATATTTTTTATACTACAAGGCATCTCAATTCACACTGCCCTATTTTTTCACTTTTCCTCAGAAATGGACATTTTAGTTTAAGTCTAGAAGTTTTCTGTGTTATTTGATGTTTCCCCCTTGATTTTATTACTTTCTACACACAGAAATACAAATAATATATTTATATTAAATACAAATATAAAAATAATATTTAAGAATAAGTGTCAGTCTTCAGTTAACAGCTCCCATTTAGCCTCTGTATAAAGCAATGCTGTAAAAATTATTTAGAAACAGAATCAGAATAATTATGTGCTTTCACGTATTCTGCAAGTTTAACTGAAGTCCACAACTCAAAGAATTGCTGAGATAGTTACTCCTGGCTTCTAATAGTGTCACTCTACAAAGAAATTAGTTTGCTGAAGACTGATTGTAATGTATGCCTATAATCAATTGTACTGCTTGAGTAGGGGTCATTTAGGTTTTCAAGTACAAAATTAATTTCTTTAGGGGAGTGAAAGTATGTTCAACATAATAGGAACACTTAAATATTTACATAACAGAAAGACTTTAGTTATTTTATAAAACTGACATTTCTTTCTGACATTCTATTTAGGACTTTTTTTTTTCTTATCATGTCTGTATTTTTTTTTTTGGAGACTATGTCATTGCTGAACTATTAATTTCTGGGACTAATGTTTAGTTATTTATGTTTTAAATATTTGTATGGCTTTTAATTACTATGAGAAATAAGTTATCATTTTATTTTAACCTGATAGCTTATGACTTCATTATTCAGTCTAGGATTTTGCCTTTATTTTTAATTCTCTGAACTAATTTTGTTACATATTTTAATCTTTTCAAATATAGATTGCAATTATAAAAAACTCTTCAGAGACACCTACCTTTATACAAGACTGCAGTATCTGAGTTTTATTGTTGGATATTAAAAAATTTGCTGTGCAGCACAAATAGACATGCAAATAAGCTTTTCTGTTGACTGTGCGTATTATACTGGTAGCATGAAGATGTAATATAAACTCACTGAAAGTCAAAAAGCAAAGAGTTATTTAATCCCTGACAAAAATATCTACAGAAATCTATGACATTTTACCAGGATTTCTTTCTTAGGAGCCCCCATCTGTCTCTATTTTATTTTTAGACCACATTTCAGCTGTTGGTTTTGTATTCAAATGTGGTATCTCCTGCTCCCTCCACTTGCAAATGCAGTCACATATATTAGAATGCCTCACATAATGTGAATAACATTCATAGAAGCAACAAAAAAATCTCAGAACTACTTATTTTTTGTCCTACAAATAGTTATAAAATTTATGCAAACTAAAGTAACATTAAATAGAGATTCATAAATTATGAAGACTGGAAAGCCTATTTTGGAAGGCTTTTCTTACACAAATCACGAAATTTAGAACTTAGCTTTTGTGAGAGTATGTGTGCAAACAATGAGATGGTGCTCTTCACTCTTTCTACAGATATTTTCTCAAAAAATAAAACCCACATCATGGAGCAGTTTTCTGCATAGACTTACACTGAGCCAGTAAGATTGCATCAGGGAAGGCATCGTGGCCTGTGAAACAGGTTTCTCAACTAAGAGTCAGCTTTGCAAAGGAAGTAGCTAAGAAAATTTTAACATTAATTTCTCCTTGATGGGATGGAGCTGTATGACTTTGCAGCCTTCTTAGTCATCATTTTGTCCTGGCAGCTCTTATAAGCTGTAGATATCATATTAAGGATTTTTTTTTTTGGCTGAAAATATGAAAGAGACACACTCAAATGTTCTACATTAAAAAAAAAGGAATGATCTGTTTAAATATGTTGATCTTGGTGGCTAGTGTGATTACTGAAGGTTTTCACCTGTAGTATTTTTGATGTTTTAGAAAATAACTTACTCTTCTCACTTGTTTACACAACTGGACTGATTAGATGATTCTGCTACACTGCGAAGAAATGATGAGTCCATAATTTAATTTTTAATGCTCGGGTCAGGATATTTGAAATCTGCAGAGTGACCAGTCATAGGAAAAAATAGACCTGAGGCATCCAAGTGTGTGCTGAGTCTACATTGCCTTGTGGCAGAATGTTTAGAGTTACATGTTTCCTTGATCAGATGCTAAAAGAATATAGCCCATTCACTGCATAAAATAGTTCTGTGTATTGTATGTAAATTTTCCTGCTAAATCTGATAAAATTTGCTGACGTGTGTAGAATTGAATCAACCAAACTCCATTTGCTGCCTAGAAGGAAGTTATTACATACTAGCTTAGAAGTATGATAGCTAAGGTAATTTGAAATCAGCTCATAGAAAACTATTTAAATATTTTTTTCCTTTGTTAAAGAACATATATTTGATCTTCTATTTCAGTTGTTTTGAGCCAGTAATAATTTTAGCCAGTCTCTCATGACCACTTGTGACCAGCTGCCAGCTGGATGTAACATCATTCGCCACCAATCTCTGGGCTCAAGCACTCAACCAGTTTCTAACTCAGCAGAGTACATATTCCCTAGGAGAAAGCTGTAACTGAAACATGGAAGCAATGTTCCTAAAACAGAATAAAGCAGGAATGTTCAAACAACATACTGATCACTTAGTAAATATCCTATTAAAAAAAAAGAAAAAAAAAAATTCGCCACCCCCAAACCTCATAATTCAGGGAAGAAAGCAAAAAAGCAAAAGAAAGGGTAAAGGGAAAAAAACCAAAAACAAAAACAAAAACTCTGCAGGAAATACTGGTGTAATCAACATTAGAAAAATGGAAGGTGTAGTTATCACACACGTTGATCAGCAGCTATGGGAAGTGGCTGAGAGGGTGTTGTTGTATGGATATAAGCAATCTCAAGCACAGTGTGTTTGCACTAATACACAATGTGTATTCTAAATATTTTTACTGTCTTAGGAGGCCATTCTCATTCTCTCAAGTCAGTTCCAGAAACTGGCCCAACAGTCTCTATACTGACATAAATCTATGTAGGAAAAATGCTTTGGGGATTTGCAATGTACTAAACCTGGATTCAATCCAGAGAGCTACTGAAACTTCCTGTGGTAAACCCTCTGCAAGCAAATATGACTTCTATTTCCCATTGAACACTTGCTGGATTGCATAATTGTGCACAATGATCTTCACACCCTAAAACTGATTTTCTGCTATGCTTGTGAAGATGTGGAAATAATTTTAAAACACGATTGTATCAGCAAAAACCTGAATTCTGCTAATAAAAATAACAACATTAAAGGAAAAGTCCTGTTTGAGAAACATGTTGGCTCACATAATTGACAGTCAATATAATAGTCCTTATGTGTTAGAGAAATTTTAGCCATTTTAAGTGAGAGATATTTTATTCAAAGGCTTAAAATTAATTCTTATACAGTAAGGGAAACATTGAGAGATCCGGATGAGGTTAAAGGATTGTATCAGGTTTTAAAAACTGCTGCATTTGCAGCCATCCGTTCACGAACTGAGAAATCACTTGCAATACTTGATTTGCAAAGGAAAATTGTTCTTTTTTTTCTCATTTTATGTGTTCTTGACACCAAAGAGTGCTACTAAATATGACATGAATCTCAAAACATATGCAGGACTTTTCCACTTTAAATGTGAATTTATAGGCTGGTCACAAGGTACTGAATTATTGACAATCTTCTATTTTTTTAATCTTGCATTTTTATTGCAGATAGAGAAGATTCCAGACTATGCATTTAGTCTATCTCCTTTCCTGTGCAAACACATTATTTTGAATATAAGTAAGAACATTTGATGCTCTCTGTGGAAGGGAAGTTTTCTAAAAGGTACTCTAAATAGCAATGTCTGAGACCTATTAGAATTTCCTTAAGAGCTGCTTTTAGCAAGTCCATGTCAAGTCAGCATTGGCATTTTACCCTGCTGTGTTACTTTAATAATCTGCAACTCCAATATAAGTAATCTGCATTTCTACTGTAAAGGCAGTCTGAACTAGTAGAACTGTCTCAGCAGGTTCAGTGTGCATCAAATGTGTCTTTCTCTGGAAACAGAAAACTATAATTTCTTTTTATATAAGACCAGTTTGCAATTGAAATAAACTATCGTCTTAATTTTTGAACAATATTACTGCTTTTCAAAAGAAATAACTGATTGTAACTTTCTGCAAATTGCTATAGCTATAGAAGAGATTTTGCAAGGAATATCATCTCAATGACAATACATTATGCTCAGGTTCTACAGGATTGCACAGTGTGATGTGAGAGAGTTAAAATATTTTTATGGATGATTTATATGTGTGCAGATAATGGGGTTGATTAAATGAGTCTGGTATATGAAATCATGTAGATCATGCAAGTCAAAACAGGTGTTCCTCAGTCTTGAAGTCCTTGTGAATATGTTTCATAGGCTGCAGATAGAGCAAATGCAACTTTGCTGTAGTCAGTTGGAAAATTACTTTTGTCTTCACAAATGAGCTTTCTTTCTGAACAGCAACCTTTCAACAAAAAATTCACTGAAAAAAATATTTTTGTAAAAAAATGTGTGAAGTATCTCCATCTGTCTTTCAGGTACATTGATATCCTATTCTTTCTTAATGACCCTTTAGTTAAAAAAAATTTTTTCAATTGTCTTCATTGATATGTTTTACATTTCTGTGTAAATAACAGATAATGGATAAATGCCTTCTGGTTTTTATTCTGGCTATTCTTGACTGACAGCCCAGTAAATAAGTATCTACAGAACAGAAAGTCATAGAATATCTCAAGCTGAAAGGGACACATAAGAATCATTGAGTCCAGCTTCCTGCTCCTCTAAGGACTGCTAAAAATAAATCCTATGATTAAGTCCATTGCTCTGATGCTCCTTAGACTCTGACAGGCTTGGTGTCATGACCCTTCTCTGGAGAGTCTGTTCCACTGTCTCAGCAAAAAGTTTTTCCTAATGTCCAACCTGGACTTCTCCTGATGCAGTTTTATCCTATTTCCTTGTGTCCTACCACAGAGAGAGAGATCTCCCTCTGTGCTGCCAACCTTCAGGAAGTTCTAGACTGAAATGGGGTCACCACTCAGCCTTATCCATGCTGAATAAGCCAAGTGACCTCAGCTGCTCCTTGCAAGTCTTGCCCTCAAGGCCTTTCAGCATTTTGGGCACTTTCCTCTGGACTTACTGTGCACATGTCCACTGTGTAAAGCCATGCTTACTAAAGCATATTTTAGAAACAGCAATTCATCATTCCTTGCAAATGTTGAAATCGTGGCAATGAGGTGAATGGATTTAGAGATTATCAACAGAATTTTCCCGCTCTTCTTCATGTTGTAAAAAGTTGAGTTACTGTTATGATCATTGTAAAAGTCTCACTGCCTGTGCTGGAAGGCAGCTCTGACATGCCACTGAGAGCAATGTGCAGAGAGAATTTCACTACTTTTCCTCTTTACCTATGAAAAGCCTCAAGATGCCTTTTGGGCTTTTGCCAATTGTGCGTACGTGTAATTTGTCCAAGAAAACATGTACTTTTCCTTTTGCTCTGTACTAAGATGTTACATAGATTATGAATACCCAAAATCTGTGGCGAAATGCTGATTTATATAAATTTCTTTTAGTAAACAGTGCAAAAAAGTAATATGCTCAGAATTTACTGCTCTTACCACTGCTTACCAAATATTCTAGATATAAATATATAAATGAACAAGGATGTGAAGAAGTTGAACAGGTTCACTCTGAAAATTATATGATCTTTCACATAAAGTTGTGAACCAAAACATTTCAGAGTTTAATATGTATTTGAAATCAAATGGATTCAAAATATGAAGGTGTTGAATACGTCAAGTATTAAGTATTTTTTTTTTAAATAATGTAAATCCTTAAGTCCTCAGCAGCCCATGCTCAGGCATAAATTATATTTGCAATTAAATTACAACTTTATCCACAACTCACAACCATTCAACTTTTGACTACAAATGAAGAATTGGGTCGCATGTGGAAGATGTTAAAAATGTTTATTCATCATCTTCTTTCTCTGTTATTGAACTCAATGTCACAGTGATATTTATTCACTACCTTGTTGGTTTATGACTTTCACCAGAGGATTAGTGTGTTGCATGATTTCATAGCTGAATTCTAAGTGAATGTGCAATGGCCAGGATGTCTAAATTTGCACATCCTCTAAGTGGGAAGAATGCTATTTTAATATTATCTCAGGAAAGAAATGTTGTCTGTTTCAGCAGAAGGCCAGACTTCTAACTATGAATGAGAAAAAAAGTTGAAAAAATGCAATTATTTCTTCTCTTTTAAACAGTATTAAACTATTCTAAACAGAGCAAATAACAGGCAAGAAGATGTTTTGTGCCTAAAAAGACAATGACATAATAAATGATATTTTGTTGTGTCTCATAATGTTTATTTCTTCTTTCTTCAGTTTAATATCAATGATTTAGTCTTCACACAGTATAAATGCTTGTGTTAATATGGCATTGCTTGCAGGCTAATATTTCATGTATGAATTATAAAACGTTCATGCTCTGGTGGAGCTAAACTTGATAAAAAAATTATATGAATTTTAAATAACAAAGTTACTGGAAAAGGAGATTATATAGGCCAATTAAAAAATGCCCTCCAAAATAAAGAATCATGCTTTCTTTTTGCCAGAAGCTTCTGATTATAAATATTATTAGAACTTGAAATTAAAAGTGCTACTGTGTATTAATACTGACAATTTTAAGGTACAACATTCTAATTATGTTTACTATTGCTCTGTTAATTATTTTAACATTATTTTAGTCATTAGTAAAGTAGTGTAGTAGTAAAGAAAAAAATAATTTTTTTTGAATTTGACTGTGCTGCATACTCCCAGAAAATTCTGCCTGGTCCTTGGCTATTTGTGTCCCTGTTTCCTTGGCAAAGGTCAGGACTTTGGCTTTTTGGTGCTGTTGGTGGTGTATCTTCTTTCCATGAGTTAGGTGTATGTGTCTGTGTTTGTGAGAAGCTTTCTGTTGCACTTCATCCTGTCCAGTCACTCACTGTACAACGGCCATGCATGGTACCAGTGGTAATATTGCAGGAAATGGGTGAAAGGCAAAGTAGCCTTTTACTACAGCTTTCACTCTTCTGGTTCTGTGCCAGTGGCTGTGCAAAGTCAGGCTTGCCCTCCCAAAAGTGCTGTGATAATCATGTGCCACAATTCCTTGATGTCCAGATCATGGGACTCTATTAGGGCTCTGCTGCCTGAAAAGAATGAGTCAACAGAACAACCCAGAACATGCTGTTTTAAATTTAATTACTGAATGAGGAGCACTAAAAACCATTTTAAGATCATTTTAAAAGGTTAAGACAAGACTCAAAAGACAGATATCTATCTGAATAAACTCTATATCATTTAGGAACTTCTGTTTTAGCAAGTATAATTTAGAAATGTTGTTGCTTTATTATTCTAATTCTTCATTAAACCCCCCATTTTATTGTGTAGAGATTGTCATATGCTAACAGCTGTTGTTTGAACCTTTATGAAAACATCCCAGCAATATTCTTATCCCATATAGTCCTGCATAATAGTTAGTGAGGATGAAATTATTCTCAGAATTTTCATGATTATGGCTTTTCCAATCTCCCAAACACACTTTAGGGAAGCACAGTTTATTACCAAGCAAGACTTTTTGTCTTGCCAGTGGAGAAGATTAACCCCTATGGACAAATGCATGTCTTCAAAGCAGATAGTAAAGAGTGTAATGCAATTTAGTCACCTTCTTTCTTTTTGTGTGCTTTTCATAAACATATACTAAATAATATCCTACTGAACAATATATTTATAAACATATGGGGAAAAAATCAATTGCTTTGAATTTGACTACTATTTTTTAAAGTTTGTTGTTCCAATAAATTTTGTTGAGAGATAATAAATTTTTACAGATACAAAATTATTGAAGTAATTACAGGATCAGCTCATAAGCTCACAAACGAAAAGTCAGAGCTTGGAGCAAATTTTCTTTTTCTTTTTTTTTTTAGAGGCCATAACAAAGCACAGGACTGAAAGATATATTTTCCATTGCTACTGTTGGAGTATTTATGTAAGATATCAGTCTTCATGTGCACTGTGTTGCCAATAAGGTAAGCGAACACATTATCTTAGTTGTGGGTAGAATATAGGAAGCAGAGGAGTAGTAAGAATGAATACATTAATCAATCAAAACAGAGAAAAAGATGCAAATGATCTTGAATATTTTTGCATAGTTTGTGAAAGGAATTCTAGCAACATTTTTCTCCCCTACTCCCAGATTTAATTCTCAAAGCTGCCCCAACTTAAGTTTTGTTCTCCCAATCCTCTGTGAAAGCTTAATTCTGGATGGATTTTATAGTACAGACCGAGAAAGAAAAATTACATCTGAGAATCACAGAAGCCAATGAAGTAGCTTCACCCTGCAGGGTTCTAGAAGTTCTTAATTTAAACTATGAATCACTTTTGCCACAACTGAAAGGCAGAAACTCTTAAAGTAGCATCTTTTGGGGGTAATTCTGCCTTTAGTTCTGCACTGTATAATTCAGACATTTGGAACAAGTTAAGCATGTGAATCTCTGATGGTGGCCACTGCACTTAATACAATTGCTGGTTATCCTGGCAGGCTGAGGGAAACATGCTTTTCTGCCCTAAAGTCTTCATTTTAATGTTAAGTCCCCTTTAAAAGTAGTGAAAACTGATGCCAAAAATTACCAATCTGGATTTGACTGGGTTTGTTCTTTCTCTTCTTTTCCACTTCTGTTTGCAAAGGTGAATATGGAGACAGTGTTGGGAGTAATAATTCCAAATGACTTTGGAAAGAGTAGTTTATGCTTTTAGATTACTAGATCTGCTTAATAAAATGAGTTTTATGCTTTTCTCTCATGCTTCAAAGATAAAAAAATGTAAATTGTAGTATCTATGTATTCTTATGTATGGTTGAGAACATCAGGTAGATGATTGGTAATAATAATTTAAATAAGGCCAATGCAGAGGGTGATTGAGAGCAAGACCTCAAATTGTACCATCATTCAGTAGGAGGCTAATGCCTCTCAGAATGTTCAAAGGCAGCTACATCAGCGCTTGCCAAATAATGTAATTCAGGCTCTCTTGGAGCAGATATGCATTAGGATTCAGTTTTAGATTTGTGTCTCACCTAAAGTCTGGTCTTAAACAGAATCAGGACTGCAGATAGCATGAAGATTTAATATCCAAAGCTTTGTATTGCTAGCCTTTCTTTAAAAGTAAAATTAATTATCATTAAATTAATTTTTAATTTCCAATTTTAATTTTTATAAATACCTAACTAAATAGAGTTTAATTTAAAAATCAAATTATCTGAATCTACATGTCAGTGTGTGCTCATCAAAACTTCAAAATCCTTCTATATCCCTGAAGGACATAATCTCAATATATCTTCCCTTAAGGTTGTGATTAAAAGCTAGTAGCAAGAAAGAAATTTTAGATGTGTGGGCAGATCCTACACGAGAATGAAATCAGCGGAAAAGAGATCTGCTTCTTTTAACTGCCTTTTTCTATAAGGCCAGAGAACACTTTCTTCACTTGTTTTTGATATACTTTTAATTATGTGAACTTTTTAATTCCACCTCTCTCCAAAAAAGAAGACATATAATCAACCATATTAGGAAATTCAAAATTCCAAAACCCACACACAAACAAAAAAGAAACTTAATGAATAAAAAAATTTTCTAATAGTACTTAAACATATCTTTTTCCTTAGGAAACTTAAGTTAAAGACAATAGTGTTTTCCTCCTGAATTCTCATCCCCATTAAAAATATCTTACCAGATATATAGTTTGTCCATTAAGGTAATATGTGCAGGCTGCAGATTTTACAAATTAGCTTTTCTTTTCCTAAATGCAGAAAGAAGTTTTTTTTACTATTTTTCCATGAGTACCATTGCAACTGTAAAAGTATTTCTGCTTTCTATATATCTAATCACAGTCATTGCCAAAATAACACAAAAAAAACCCACAAAATGGCATGCCAAAATCTTTACTAGGTATTGACTTATAAAAATGTTATTATTTATTTTAAAATAATAAATAGCCCATCAAGAAAAACTGTTGACTAACAGTTTCATTAAACTGATTAAATATTTGTAGGAGGTTTATGAAAAGCTCTCTAATGTAAGTTTTTATGTCTTGAAGATTCTACATTTTTTGAAAGAAATTTCTTGACAGAGCTGTTTTGAATTTTAATTATTTCTACTTTAATAATTCAAAATTATTAAATTTTGAAACTTAATTATTTAATGATGAAAACACGTATCAAGGAAATGTTTCCCATAATAAACAGTCTCCTCTTTCATACATGCAAGAAAATTACTTCCCATGATTATTTCATTTATTCAATTAATTTAAATATAAATTCCTCTGGAAATATAAACACCAGTTTTCAACAATGAGATGTATTTTCATTTTACATCAGGTATTTTGTAAGGGGTCATGAAGTGACAGATAAAACTAGAGAAACTCTTAGCAAAGATATCTATCAAGAAGCTAGTCATATATGAATACTAAAACATGAGACTTGAAAAGCATTCAGCTGTTAAAAAAATATAATTCCCATTTGTTATTTCAGTACCTCTGTCTGGAGCCCTCTCGAAGAAAAATTTTTCAATCCAAAAATTGTCTGTTTTCTTTTACCTGAACATAATTATGTAAATAACTAAAATATTTGTGATAATGCAACTTGTCTCTCTTATGGAATTACCTGTCTTATAAACTGATACTGGACTTGCATAATGGTTGAGGTTAGAAGGGCCTCTGATTATCCAGTCCAAGTCTCCTGCAATCCTGTTTTTGTTCGAGACCTATCCACACATCTCGGGGGCCTGAGACATCTGGGAGAAAACCTTAACAGTAAGGCCAAGGTGAAGGAACAAGCTGAGATATTCCATGTCTCCAATTCCTCTGGCATCATTTCCTCTGCCCCATACAACCCAGGGCCCACATTTTCCAAAGTGCCTTTTACTGTTGATTTACCTGTTGAAGCCCTTCTCACTGCCCTTCACAACCTTTATCAGATTCTATTTCATTTAGCCTCTTAAATCTCATACCCACATGCCCAGACAGTGTCACTATATTCCTCCTTCCTCCACATCTTTTGTTTTAACTTATGTTTGAGTTGAGGATGACTTTTTTCATCCATGCAGGCCTCGTGCCACCTTTGCTTGGTAACTGAGTGATCACAATGGACCATCCTTGATCCTGAAAATGAATCTATACACATATACACAAGAGCAGGACCCCCATAAAACCCATACAATAAACCAGCATTCTTGACCCCTCCTTCACTCTGGCACCATCTGCTATTGAACTCTAACTGAGGAGAGGCTGAAGTCTTCTCTCTAAAGCCCAGAGCTCTGATTGTGTTATTTATCTTTTTCTTTCCTCTCAGAAAGGAAAAAGGCTCTTGTGATGTTTTAGAGAAGGTCCAGTCAATCTCTGTAGCACTAGGGATGAGACAAATCACTGCTTTCCAGCTTCTTTATTCTCAGCACAAGAAGTCCACCAGCCTGCCCATCTCCTGCAGACAAGAAATATTCCTCCTTGCCACAGACATTCCTTACAGCTCTAGTGCTGAGCTGTGTCCTCCCCCAGAAATTTGGTCTGGGCCCAGTCTCTGATGTTACAGGCACGGCTCCTGCAGTGGCTGCTCTGCAGTGCCTGATCCCCTACACCCGTCCTGAGCAGAGGTCTGACTCCTCTCTGCACAGAAGGCTACATCTGTGAGCCATGCTCAAAAACCAGACCTTATGTGGCTCCCTGCCTTGTACCTGCTGCAAGGATGCCTGATCATTCCTCGCCAGCAGTCCCCTGTTGTCAAGGGCAGCTCACAGAGCTAGTTAGAAGCTGCTGGGGGCTGGTACTCATGGCATCCCAAGGTAATACTTCTCTGTCAGCAGCAGACACTTTGATATTTCTCAGGGACCTCCCACAAATTTTACAGTGATCTTGGACAAAGTTCCCAGAGGACCTAGAGAATTGCAAAGCAGAGCCCAGGAACTGCTCCACAAACTGCTCTGTCAGCTGGCTTTAAAAGCCCTAATTGCCTTAAACATAGGATGAGGATAGATAATGACCACTGAGATCAGATATGATTCCTGGAATGGACTGCAAATAAGTGTCGTTAGTTTTAGAATACTGATGATTTACATGCTTTATTAGATGTTTTTGGTGTTTTATCTTGTAGAGTGAAACATAATTAGAAAATAACAAATATTGTTATTCCCATGGTTGCTGCTACATGTAAGTACACAACAGAAGAAAATAGTATGACAGGATGATAATTAGTCTGGGAAATTCTAATGAAATTGTTATTCAAATAAGAGTCAGATTTCTTATCCATTTCCTTCATGTAGATGGGAAATGTCAGGTTAAACAATTAGCTATTTATATAGTATACAGCTTGGATCATAATCACTAAATGGTGTTTGGAGCCAACACTCAATGCTATTAGCCTTTAATGAGATGACACTTTAAAGCTCAAATCACATTGTACAGTTAGGGAGAAACATGGACACACACACACCCATACACTCATGCTAGAAAAGCAGCTAGGGGAATTGCTTTTCTAAAAACTTCTGAGAGACACAGGTACACCACTTATCATTGTACATGCCAATAAAGAACCACCCTCAGTTTAGCTGGATAAAAATTCTGCATTTCAAGTTGTTTTGAAAATTTTAGCATTATATGTGCAAAGAAAGTAACAGAAATCAGGCAGGATGTAATTACATAAGGAAAAGAAAGTAAGTATACAAACTGTAAATCTAACATTACAGGCATCCTGCAAGACTGCATAACGTAGCCAGGAAAAATTAACCATCCTTTGAAATATATTATGTTTATGTAGGAAAAGAAGATACAGAAACTATGCATTCAACATAAAATGTTGCTATGGAAAAGAAACCCCTAGGATCTGGAACAATATATTTAAAATTAAAAAAAAAAATCTAATCATTGTTAAAATAGTCACAAAATACATTTGAAACCACTGCCACATCCTCTCTGAACATTATTTCAATGACTTCAAATGAAGCTAGGCCAGCAGAGAATTGGCTTCTTAACAGTTTTTTAAACAAAGGTGACAATTAATTCCTGCAGTGCTGTTACCAGACAGATCAATTTTTCAGCTTGTATATGCCTTAAGAAAACACATCCCTAAAGAGTAGAAGAAAGCTACTAAACAAACTGACATAATATGTAATATGTAACTTTTCATTTCTGGATGTAATTCAATTGAAAGTTGAAGTACAATTAGCTAGTGGCTTTAATAGCATTATATCAATGTATTTTTATCTCTGTTTAGGATACTTTTTCTCAATAGACTGTATCTAGTAATTTAAATGTCGTTTGATAAGTTTTTGGTTGGTTTTACAGCTATGGCATGAAACTTCATTTTCTCCTTTTTCAGTACCTATGCAGAATTTTTACGGCAAAACTTTAAATAGTCCTGCAGCTTAGATACAAAAATAGCTAAACCCCCATAAAGTACATTTCTTAGCACAAGTCCACCAGCTCTGGAAAGGCAAATTATTCTATATGGAAAGCATTGGTGTAAATATGATCTCAATAAATTTAAAAATAGTGGCTCCTGATGTAGATATCCAAAGTCAATAGGCTTTCCCTGATCAGCCCTGCTGCTACCTATATTAGACTTCTGATAGGCCTGTAGTTTCCCTACCTGCTTCCTGACAGAATCTTTTCTGACTCACAGAGGCAGGGACATCCTTCTAAACCTTCAGGAGTCCTTTCTGACAGCTATTGTTTAAAATCTAGAGAAGTTATCAGAATATTGATTTCTCTGAAATAGAGCTGACATGTTGGGCTTAATTTGGTTATTTAAATATAGTAACTATATGAGTTAGTGAGATCCCCTTGGTTGTCTTATCTGCCCTCCAGTTGTCCTTCTAACAGGCTGCAGATCTCCTGAAGGTTGTGAAATACTACGAACAACTACTGTACTATGAGATATCTCTGATAATCTATTGCATCTCAAATAATGTATCTCTTTGTAAACAACTAAATCACACTCATTGTAACATCATAGCTCATGTACCTTCACATGTTAGTAAATCTTTGGCTCTACGCCTGCCTGCCTTGGTTTACTAGCTCTTGCTACCTTATCTTGAAAGCATGCTGGTAGACAATGAGATCTCACAAATATGTGTGTTTTCCATGTTCTTTTGCTGAATTAAAATCACATCAAAGAAAATCTCTGCACCCCTAATAATTAAAATTGGTATAAAATTATGCAAGTATTAATTTCTGATCTCTGAAAAAGTCATGCACTTCATGTTAAATCATTGTTATTTGAAAAACTAAAATGTCCAGAATTACCCATGTGCCATGATAACTCATTTGTTCTTTTTTGGGGAACAAAAACTCATGAACTTACAGTCAAGTCACATCTCATGCTCCTTTGCCTTCTGCATTGGATATTCACAGAATCTATACTGCAGCCTTTGCCCCAGGATGCAGAACATTTTAATTTTCATTTTTAGACTGTGGGAGAATCTCTGCTTTGGTGCCTGGAGCGCACCCTCGCCCTCCCTCTTCACTGATGTCTGCAGCACTGTTGAGAGAAACATATTTTCACTCCTGTCCCCAGCTGCTGTTGCACAGCAGTATTTCCCCCTTCTTAAATGCATTACCCCAGAGGCACCACCCCCTTTACCCATGGGCTCAGTCCTGGCAAGCAGCATTCCCACTTGGAGCCAGTTGGCATTGAATCTATTGGACACTGGGGAAGATTCTACTCAGCTGCCCAGTAAACATGTAAGGATGTAACAATAAATGCTTTACTCCAGGGAAATTTCTGTCCTTTCTTAAAATCAATGAAGTCTTTCTTTACTGAGGTACTGTATTCACAGAATATTATGTTTGTTTCCTGTAGAGAATTTTGTTTGGGAAAGATCTCAATATGTGGCTACTTCCAAGCTTCCTTGGGGCTTCAGAAAAGATAAAGTCTCTGCTTTTTTAAAATTACAGAGGGTAGGAGTAGCAGATTTGCTGATTACAGAAAACAGAGCAATAGCACTACTGAGAAATTCTGTAAAAATTATAGCAAAATAGCTTATAAAAAGAATGCATGCCATTTAGACATTATTTATAGCCTTAATAAGAACATCCAATGCTTTAGGATTCAGTTAAATAAATTTTCTCTATTGGAAGGCAAGCGAGCAATGCTAAATCTCTTAATTAAATTCATATGGAGTTTCTGTTTGTTTGGTTTCGGGTATCCCATGTTCTGCCCCCAGTTTATTTATTTTGCCACTTATGTTAAAAGAGACACTGGGACTTATAAGTACTGAATATTCCCTGGTTGCAGGAAAATAGTTACACCCTTGAGGTTTGTTCATTGGAAGTAGAATACCGCATTGAATTATTGTGTCTGACAAAGATATTTTTTCTGTCTCATTTTCAGTTCTTTGTGTTATCACTGCTGTTTTACTGTCATCAAATAGTTTAATGTTTTCATTACTTAAGGTGTTAGATGCCACTGGTTTGTATTAACAACACCAAACCCCAGATTTCACTGTTATCTTCAATTATTTTATATGAATATCCACTTTTCACTACCTAGCAATTTTACTTGCATATTGTTCACTTACTCCCTCAAAACAAACAAACAAACAAAAAAACCCCACTCTCATTTATTTTGGCAAATGAAAAATCTAATTTAGAGAAAAAAAAAAAACAGTACTTTTTTGCCCGGAGGATGTTTTTATTCCAGCTGTGAAATAAGGTGCAATCTGTTTCCATGACCACAATTTCAATAGTATTCATTCTGTCATGCCTTGTGAAGGTATAAAGTAAGATAATTACTTTAAAGTGTTATATTAATCATACAGAGAAAAAATGAGCACTTTTTTTTTCTTTTTCTGAAGAATTTTAAATTTGAGTACTTTTCTTTATAGGAAAGTTAGTGATGTATTTTTTTCACTTACCCACACATTTTTCAGTATAAAATTTTGCTACTCATTGTGTAGGGAAATGTTCCTGATCTGGGTAAAAGAATGTCATGCAACTTAGGTAGCTAGAGAGCCACTCAAATTGTTGGATTTGCATGATGACTTGTTAATATGTCTCTGTTCAGAGCATTTCATAAGCATTGCTACCCATGAGTACAGCTTCTGAAGTAAATCTGAACTGTGTAATAAGCAGTCAAAACTAGGGCTCATGCCAGATCTACTTGAACATCTCAGTGAAGATATGAATTGCTGTCAAATGTGGGTACAGGAAAAATCTCTTTCTCTTTCTCCCTTTCTCTCTGTAATTTTTTCCTGATAAAACAAGTATGTTAGGATATTCTGATTTTTAAAACAAGGTGTATCAGCATTATGCTATGAATTACAGGAAACAGTATAACATATTACCTCCTATGTATTTCTGACCTTCATAAAATCACTGTAATGCTCTTCCAATGAAATAATGAGATAATACTGAAACATGAGTAGATAAATAAATAGACAGATCAATAAATGATAGATAAATAGAATATAATAATAGAATATCCTGGGTTTGAGAGGATCAAGGCACAAGGATCATTGAGTCCAACTCCTGAATATTTTAGATATTAGATATTTTAAATATCTTCCTTGGGCAGAGATCCTCAAAATAAAAGGAAGTTTCTTACTTGGAAAGTGTTTTCATAATTACATTTTTGCTTCTTTGGTAGTCACTAGAAGCTGAAAAAATGTTTAATTAACTGTAGATAAAGAGAAAGTAGGAGCTAGATGGAAAAAAGTCCTGGTGTCTTCAATGGAATTTCCTGTAGAAGTGCCTAAGCCCAAAAATTCTGAATGAAAGTGCTTTAGTTATTCAGTCTCTTCTCTTCCTGAGATCAGTTATCTCAAAAACCTGATGCCAGAATCACTGAAAGACCATGCAAAATACTTAAGGTGGTGATACCCTCTAAAAAATAAAGTTGAGATTCCTGATATTAGGGAAGTTTATATAATAGTGTACCTCCCTTCTACATGTCTGGAGTAATAGAAGAGAAAAAGTGAAAGTCTCTGCAATTATTTGCATTCTCATGATCATGAGGTGACTGTTTCAAGTAAGAATCTGTATTGAAGAACTCTTTCTGGAAGCCTTGCCATGTTCAGGAAAGGGAGCAAGGCTCTTGGAAGCAGAAAAGGTTCCAACCTGAAACCCTGTGACTCAGTGTCCAACTGAATTCTTGATTCAGTTCTAGAAGAATGCCTGAAGGTTAGGCATTTACACTTCACTTAGTGTAAAAATAATCCTATAGTGTAATTATCTAGGTGTATATGAATAAAAATATATTTGTCATCAATTAAATTAGCAGAATATTTAGAAAGCCCCTTTTGTTTACATTCAATTGACTAAATAAATTATATTTAATTGACTGTACGGCAGAAGCCTTTGAAGGAATTTTATGTGAGACAGGTGAAGAAAATTTTTAGAGTAAAATACCTATGCTAATTCTGGTTTTTCTCTCCTGAAATGATTTACATCAAAATACTCCACAATTATTTGAAGAAACACTATCTGCTAAAGGTCTTATATTTTAACATGTATTGGCAAGTCTCCTCTCATTCAAAAATTTCATTTCTCCTTATGATCTCTAGCAAAGACTAACACAGCTGAAAGGGGGAGTTCACAACTTATTCAGAGAACATTGCTCTGATGTGATTTTAACAGTGTTCACGTTACATTTAAGGTACAGAAAATCAAAGCAGTATAGCTGTCATGTCTGAGTGCATCCATAAATAGTATTCTATTCTGGTAGAACTAATTGGTACAAAGGTTGGTGTGTTACAAAAGCTAGTACAACATATTCATAATCACCTAGGATTATGGAATTTGAGCATAAGAAATCATATTCCACATCCAAAAAGAAAGGAAAGAAAGAAATGTAATTTGCCTTTCACAGTTTCTTTCAAGATATGAAAACTGAATAAGATGTAGCCTAGATGGTATTAACTTGTTTTTTACACTTTTCTTTTTTCCATTTGTTGGTGTCATTACAGGTTGATTTTTAGATCCTGGCCTGAAATTCCTCTTTTGGGTGAAATTCTCAAGTCAAAGTTAGCTACATAGAATTTATATGCCATAGAGTTATAGAGTCATGTGGGTAAGGTCCCAACATCCAGATATTTTCTGCTGCAGATTAACCACTAAGAAATGTAAAAAAAAAATTAGTTTTCCAGAATTCTGCCTTTCTTCAGAGCCCGTGGGTGTCATGTTTACCCAGTAGTAGATTTCTACAGCCTAAAAAGTAAAGAATTGTATAAAATCATAAGGATTAGGTAGACATTGACAAACACGAACTCATGTGTTTGACAGGTAACAATTTTCTACTAAATGGCCATAATTGCATGTGGCAATCATTGCTCCTTTGTCCCTGTGAAAAGAAAAAAATCAAACAAAACAACTTTTCATTAAAAAAATAAAATCCAGGTTTCAAACTATAAATTCTAATCTTACACTCATTCTTACACTCATGACTAACATATAGGAAACAAAAATTCTGGAGATAATTTGAGCAATTGTTTTTCCTAACTTAAAAAAGTTATTTATGATTTAGTCTCCCTTCATGGCTGCTAGGAGCTACATTATATCTTGCTTAGTTTTTTTTTTTCTTTTTTACTCTGTGGTTCCCAGCAAGTAGCGATCTTAGCCATGATTTTTAAGTTATGAAAGTAGTACAAACCCATGCTTTCCTTTCCAGGTTATCTGTAATTACATGCAAGTTAATGGCTAAAGGAGAAAGAGCTTTCAATTTTTCTCTCAGATATTATCTGTGACTTTTGGTAGGTATTCATCTTCTGTATAAATCTTGGAGGTAAACATAACCAATGAATATTTTGTAAAATAAAATAAATTTGTTCAGTTAGGTTTTTCTTTCCTTCTTTAGTAACTTCTTATGCACTATTAACTCAAGTGGCATATGCACAACATCTGAGGAAATGTCAGCTCATCATCATCATTGGTATCAGCCCAGTATGTCTAAATCTATAATTTTTAAAGGCTTAAAAACATAATTATGTGGCTACTGCTAGATATGAAGCTTTTTAACTATATTAGTAGTGATAAATGAATGAATTATGCCTCTCTTCAATGTATGAATAAAAGGTCTAATTTAGGTCATCAATAAAATATTCATACATTTATATTATTGAGAGGTACATACGAATTTTTAACTTGCAGAACAAAACAGTTCACTTTTGTAACAAGGAAAAGGAAATTCATGACATAGCCACAAGTAAATATACCTAAATTATAAGCATTCTTTTAGTGGAACATAGACATAATTTAAAAAAAAATTACCTCTTCTTTTAACATCTCATTTTCTTCGTTCTACTTGCACAATTCTTCAATGGCTTCAGTTGTCATCTCTATTTAGGTGGAAAAAGGGAAAAGTAGTATGGCTATTGGTTATAAACAGTGTACTGTAGCAGTGTACATTGCTTTATTTACATAATGAAAATTCTTTTTTAGATAAAATATTTTGGGGGGATTTATTTCAATTGTCTATGATATTTCACTCATAATAAAATTGAGATAAAACAGATTGGTCATGAAATGTATCTAGCATGAATTTCATGTGAATCTGTTATGATTCATTGTTTACGTTATCTTTTGAATAAGAAAAAAACCTGAGTTTGGGACATTGTTGTCAAAAATATTGTTAGAGAATAAATGATCACAAAAATTATTAACAGGACTTCAGAATTGATTCCTCCTTCAGTCCATTAATTAGTTAATTCAAATTCAATATAAACTCACCTTTGAAATGTATCCATTTTATGAGAATGATTAGTAATGAGAAGAGACATTATTTTTTGAGTATATACAGAGGCCTCTGTTAATATAGTGCATCTTCAAAGTAATACTTATTGTTTCAATACATACATTATAGAAAGGTTCTCCTCAAAGTGGCTTCCCTACCTCCCCTTACATGTACACTCAGATGTCTTTATGACACTTCAGAACAATGGGTGAAGTTCATTGATATCCATGTATATTTCACATTTCACATGTGAAATATACATGGATATCAATGAAGTTCATCCATTCTGAAAAATGTAAAAAAACAATCCCAAACCAAGACACAACAAAAACTCAAAGAAAAAAAAACCCAAAAAACCCCAACCAAACAAAATCAAACAAACAAACAAACAAAAACAAACCAAAAAACAACCAACCAATAAAACATGGAAAAAAATAAAAAAGCAAAACAGAAAAATAAGTGTCAGGTCTTGAACCTCTTCATAAAAAATCAATCCTTTATCTTCCAGAAGGCTCACCTCTATTAGTAAAACTTACTCTAAGGAGAAATTCCAATTTTCTCTCTCCTCTCTCAAAGCTTGCACTGCTCCTGAGCTAAATATGAGCAAAGAATTCTAAAGTAAAAAACACTTTAAATGAGTCTTTGCTCAAAATATTTGCTAGACTCTATAACTTGAATTACAGAAAGAAGAATCTCTTACCAGGCAAGACTTCATTCTGTTTTAGCACAGTGTCAGGAAGCCAACCAACCAACCAACCAACCATCTAGATATCGAAAGTTGTTGGTCAAAAGGGAATTTCCTGTGCCCTCTGCATTCTGAGTGAACTGAAGATGTATAACCTTTTTCCCACTTTGGTGATTAGTCATAAGGGCTTGTTTAACCTTCCTGGTAACTGAGACCAGCGAGCCTGCTGAGAAATCTGTTATTGAGATCACTGGAGTCACTGTGGCATTTGCAATTTGGAGGGCTTTGGCAGCTTAAAATTTACCAGGAGAAAAATGATCATATCTGTGACAATTTTTCCATGCACCTGCTGTTCAAATAAAGTCCTTCGGATCATCAAATTTGTGAGTAATGCAGTTAATAAGTAAATTGGTTTTAAATGAAATGTTTTTAAAATCGGCTTATCTCTGACTGTGGTAAACCTTAAAATGAAGTTAGTGCAGCTTAAGCACCTATTAGAAATCATTCTGAATAATATCCAATTCACCAGACACTTACTTACAAGTTAATGTTTATTCAGAATTAATCACTGGAGTAACACAAGGTCATGCACTGAATGAGGTAGTTAAAATGAACAACTAGGATGCTAATCCCAGGTACTCAGCAAGTCTTTGGATGTTGCGAGTCCCTTCAGTGGGTTAATGTTGCCATCTATTATGTGCTATACTCTATACTAATTTCTCTTTCATGGCATACTTCATTATGAAATTAATTTTCTGTCTATGATTTTACATTAACCTTAACTGTATCTGTGAAACTGTCAGCATTCAAAAGAATTACCTTTTTGTGCTGTTCCGAAGATTAGGTAGCAATTGTACTTGGTTGGTATTTTGACCAGATTACCCTGATGAGATTTATCAAACAACAAATATTGTAAGGCAAAATGGAATTTTACCTGTAATAGTTTAGTGACTGTTGTGATGAATTATTCATTTGATTCTCATAATTTCAGCATTTTCTATAATGAATAATGTGGAAAAACCAAAAAATAATTATATTGTCCACTTTGTAAAACTTCTGATCAAGGAAATCTTTATCAGTTGTGCTTTAAGGATAATGAAGCCTCAGGAAGTACATAGAGAGTTATTTAGGATTTAGGACCTAGGCCAGAACCAGGCATAATTGGTGTTTTTTCTGTGGTTCTGTGTTGTCCTCCAGCTCCATGAGGACAGCTTTTACATGTCAAATCAGCGCCATTGATGAAGTAACAGTAATAAGAATACAGCATTTTATATCTGTTCAATGAACCTCCTTTCTCACCCCCACATTATTTTACAAATAATTTACTATCTTCTACCATAAAAAAGCCCAAGTTTTTAAACTTTCTTTGAAAAGTAGACCAGAGTTGACATGACCCAGCATCTTGATTTTCAGATGTCATAATGAAGCTATTAATGTTCCAGAGTATAAGGGCAGTACATACTGAACCACACCATTTCTGTGAGGTTTATTTGGTACTGGAAACTTATTATTTACTAGCCTACACATGGGAAATTTACTTCAACAGCTATCTCTTTCAGAAAATTTGGGATGTACATATCTCATGTAAAGAAAATGGACAAAAAAAATGGAATACAAAAATTTGAAGGTCCATATTCTGACATCCAAAAGTGAGACTTCATTGAAAGAGATTATAGACACAGGGATGGAAAAAGCAATATAAAGAAACAATGGTTTTAAATTTGCATTTACACTTATATCTCCTCCTTTATTTTCCTATTTTTCCCCAATAGTCAGTATTCCTTTGTTTTTTGATGGAGAATCTCTCAGCCTTTTATTTTTTCTGTTCTCCTTTGGTTTAGATTTGTATCTTCTTAATTAGTAAAGTCATTAAGTGATTTAAAAGTGATGTATGTGATTTTTAGGCATCTTTTTATAGACAAATAAGAAAGAAAAAATCAAAACTCTTAAGAGAGAATAAAAGGTTTAACACTTTGTGCAAGTTTATATGTATATAAAAGTTCGGAGCATTTATCTTGCTTAATTTTGTATCAAAAAGCCTGATAGGAAAATCCTCAGATTCACAGTCACAGACATTTAGGCAGTATCTCAGATTGACATTGTCTCCATGATGCGTGAGGAGTCACTAGGGAAAAATCTGTTTGGGTTTTTATTCCCCTTTCTTCTAAAGGGAAAAAAATTCATCTACATTTTTCTTTTTAAAATCTGCTTTTTTATTGTCTTATTTTCAAATATAACAGACCACTCACCATACATGCATAAAGACATCTGATTAAATATTTGGACTTAACAGGTCCCATCATAGCTGATAAATGAAAAATGTGATATCATGTTTTAAAACATACAAATAGAGATGGTCTTCAGCTAGGAAAGCTGGAAACTTATGCTACTAAGATGTCACTTTGACCTAGCTGAACAATTAAAGCACAACAAGTTTCAAGCTGTGGTAGCATGCTGCTCCTGCTACATTGTTCACTTTTATGGTTAGAGGACATCAAAACTGTAATTGAGAAAACACCTCATCCTAATTTTAATGAGGAAGTCACCAGATTGGATAAACAGAGTGCGGATATCAGATGAATGCACGCACACAGAGAGTAGAAAATTATTGTGGTTAATATACTGTTTACATATCTTTGATTAAAATGCTGTCTTTGCAAGACAAATGTTGTACATAATCCTGGGATTATGTGCTAATGATTCTTAGATTAATTTATTAATGAATTTCCTGTATTTATTAAAGACAAATGTTGATCTATTACTTTGTGACCTAGTATTAACTTACTACGGTCCGATTTTTTCCTTCTCCAGAATACTAACAAATAAAAAACAACTTCTTTTCTGTCTTGAAGAGTTTAAGAGACAGATATAATATATTTTGAAAGACAAAAAACTTTGTGATTTTTTCTTATTAGACATTTCCATACAGAGAGAACTACAAACCAGTGTAGATGTACAATTACTGAAAACCTCAATTTGAAGTGTAACCAACAGTATATATATTTACTGATCTACTGACTCATTCCTTTCACAGAATGATCAGTTGCATTAAAAAAAGTTATGGTCCTAAATTTCTAATTTTATGGGTAATAAGTGGTCTCCATTCTGTAGCTAATGAGAGCAGATATTGTACATGGTTAGAAAAATTTAGTTATAATGGCAATGCTACCGGCATCTGGGCTAGCTCAATGCAACATTGAAATTCCAATCTCTTCAATAAAATTCCCATTCTGGGTTAAAGGCAAAAATTGCTTGAATTGCAACCAACTTTAAAGTTACATTGAAGACCTCAGTAAGGATATATTTTCTCAAAGATAAATACAAATAACAAGGTACATAAATGTATTGACCCTTGAGCTTTCAAATCTTCAGAGATAATACAATCTTGATAAATTGTTATTATAGCAAGGAACTGAACTTTTCCACAAAAACTGAAGTTAGAACAAACATAAGTAAAAAGTAGTATTGCTCCAAGCTAAGAAGTAAATGTTTTGATTTCAGTAAACTTATCAGTTGTATAATAAATATTTC
Organism: Zonotrichia albicollis; assembly: GCF_047830755.1. Lineage (NCBI taxonomy): Eukaryota > Metazoa > Chordata > Aves > Passeriformes > Passerellidae > Zonotrichia > Zonotrichia albicollis. Next base: position 66,461,878 of record NC_133822.1, read on the forward strand.
AAATAAAAATTAAATGTTTGTATGATTAATCATTAGCATAAAATATTTTTTAATGTAATGCTATCAGGTTTTTTTTATACTATAACTAATACATAGGTAAACTATTTTATTTTCCACCTTTAATAAAAAACCACATCTCATTAAAATATCAGTTCATACTGAACTAGCGTAGTATTTTTTCTCTCCTTACATTAAGTTCAGCAGATGTTATTGAATTGATTCTATTTTTTATATAAGATGATGACAATACAATTAAGATTTTTTTCAAATCTGTAATTGTAAAATTGACCTTATTAAAATTCCACTTCCTCCATAATTAAAAAAAACCTAATTACTTGTAGTAATTGGACCAGAAATGACATTTTCAGTTCATTAATATTCAACAAATTGTTTTTGAAGGTGTTCTTGCATGGTTAGTAGTCTGTCTTCAACATTTCTGTTCATTTCTTATTTAAAAGTCATCTGGAATAATAGTTTGCATCTTAATAAGACAAGTTGCTATGAACTGATTTTATTTATAAGGTTTTTAATTGCTAATTAATGTGTGAAAATGTCTGTCTCCTGTAATATTTGTAACACATGAAGTGAAAGGTGAATGTAGTAGAACAACAATTTGCACTTTGCTGCATCGCTCTAAATAAGCATGAAAGATACCATATTTCCCATCCACAAATTCTCACTATTCTTTCTAAAAATGTCAAAACCAGCTTTAATATGTCACGGTACTGTGCACCTGAATAAAGAAGTCAATTTATCTAACATTAGAAAGTAGAGGCAAATCAAAATAATGAAGCATGAACAATTTTATTAACCGGCAAAATACAACTGAGATCATTTCAAGGTGTACACTGTTTATATTATTTTATGTAATGACATTTCAATTGATATCATATATGCACTCTCATTCTCTTTATACACTTTTTAATATATGTGTCTGTACTTATAACCTTGAAGTGCAATTCCTCTGATGTCCCTGAAACAGTCAGAGCTCAGTTAGGGCTCAGTCACAGCTATGAAGAGATTTCCCTCCTGATAAGCTTGATCCATGAGCTGGAGCGATCACTTTTGAGGGTAAGTGTCAAATTGCCAATAAAAACTGTCAGATGAAGTGAAATGTGAAGCAATTTTGAGTGACATTTCTGCATCAGAAGTTGAACTGAAATGATTTTTTGCTTTTCTTTTGTCAGGCAGAGTCTTCATGTGATTTTGAGGTTTATATTTCCATAAGTAGACAATATTTTGAATAACCCTGCTTCTGTTTGTTAAACTTCGATATCTTCAGATATTTAACCTGAATGTAAGACTGAGAAACTGCAGGTGCTTCAGGAATTATGGGGGCTCCCAAAGTTAGATTGCATCTGAGAAAGGATGTTGAGAATGACATTACACTAAAGGTAATTTTTAAAAGCACGTCTTTCAGAATCATCTCCAAACCTCATTTTTCACATCTTCTCTTTTTCCCTGGAGAGCTTTCTTTACTCTTACAATCCTTCAGTCAGGGCTTTTCACTTTCAGATTAAAAAAATTGATAAATTTACTAGATAATACAAAAAGGTTTTTAATCTGTGGGAACCAATGTTGTATAGAACCTACAAGTTAAATTAAAACATCACCAACAGCTAAATTTCTGACCAATTTCTAGTTTAGCCTGTAGTAGCTAATAGCAGCTGTGACAAAAGAAAATTGACAGCACTCAGGACTAATCAAAAGATATTGAAAGGGACATCTAGGTTCAATTGAAAGGGACATCTTGGTTCTTACTTTTCAAAACAGAACATTTATCAGAACTCCAAGTGTGGTGATGTCCAGAGTACATACACACCTTGCAAGCAGCATCTCAATCAGCTTTCAAACCCCCTGTGCTTTCCAGGAGGAACATCATAGTTCCTGTACTCGCAAATCCAATCCCAATATTTTGGTACATTTGAAACATTTTGAAACATTGCAGATAATTAAGTTCCCAGTTTACAAACTTTATACACCAGGTTCATCTGTTAGTATATAAACAATAGAAAAGCATCAATTTAAAGCCAAAAAAGTAGTACCAAATCAAACTTTTCCAGTTTCTGCAGTTTCATTGCAGCTTCTGAAAAGAGACAGGCAAAAGATTTATGTCTGCTAATCAAGGGCAGTAGTGTCCCCCAGGATATCAGAGAATGAGGATGAGAAACATCACCCTTCCAACTTTGAGATTAACATCCTTTGAAACAGAGAAGTGTCAGTTCATGCAACCAGTGTCCCCTTGTTAAGATAAGGGCTCATATTCAACTACTGCAACTGAAGGTTTCACTTCATGGCACTCACAGATTGAATGAGAAAGAAAGACCTAGATTGGGACTAGACATGAATGTGGTATATTTCTTTACATATAATTTCCTGACTGTAATTAATGCTCATGGTAGTTCAAAAGAGCTGGTAAGCAAATAGATGCAATGACTGCATTTCAGTGGTTTCTTTTGTTTGTATTATGCTGAAAATTGATTTTTTTTTCATACTTCTGGTCTATGTGGAAGTCTTGCTTCTTTAGAAGCATACCAATATTGTCAGCCCAGACTGCTTTTGTGAGTGAAATATCATGGGAATATTCATTACAATATTCAAATTGATTTGTAGGTAGATATTAACTCTGGGGGAAAGTAAAATAGGGAAAAAAAGCTCAAAAGGAAATGATAGCTTCCTTAGGTCTACAGTCCCATAATGGGTCTAAAATGCTAATTCTAGCATGCAACAAAAGAATTATTTTTACCACAGTTCTGAAATAATAATGATTTTTCTCACACAGTTAATTTCCACAGCAATCAATTACATTACTCATTCTGTAGTTTATGTGTAAGGCATATAGTTAAAATTGGAAGGGCATGCCATTTGAAAAATATTATGATGTAGCTGATATGTATTGCCTGCACCACTTTTGAAGCTTAGAAAAAAAATAAAATTAATTTGCTGTGGTCTTCATACTCAATCAGGAAAAAGTTGTTAGATTTTGTAGGCTTCATACCCTAATATTTGTATGATGTTCAGAACCAAATTTAAAACAGAAACCTAAGATGGGTGATTTGGAAAAGAAGTCTTATAATAATAATATAAAATCATTTGGAAAAACAACCAAACAAATACACACTCTATCTTAGAACCACTGTTTTGTGCAATGAGTATTTTGAAACTGGGGTAATTATGCTCCATCTTTTTTAATCTAAAGGTAGACAGGTGGAATAAATTTTTGAAGGCTTTGAAGGCATATTAGGAAGTCATAGCTCATAATTGTTATGAAATAATATTGATTGTATTGAAATCAGATGATGCTCAATTTTCTGTTTATATTAATATTTGTAAATATAATATTTAATATCCAGAGGGCTGGTATCACTTTCAGCCCCTGTGACTTTAAACTGCCAGAGAAGATGTTACTATATTTACAAAGGTTTAAAATAAATTTTTAATAATAATAACGATGAAGGTAATGGTATGTCTGAAGAAGCCAGAATGGAAGCTACCCTGAGCAAACAATGTATTAAGCAAGAATCCAATTGCCCTTCATGACTGAAGACGTGCAGCTCACTGTTGCAGAGCTCAGAACAGTTGCATCTTTACCATAATGCTCACCAGTGCTTCCTTTTATGCGACTGTCACAACCCATTGCTAGATGGTATTTGATGACATTATCTCAAGGGGAAAAGTATTATTTTTTTATGTTATTATGTTTTTATGGTTTTTTTTGGTAATACCAGATAATCCCTTTGCTTCTTCTTGTGGATGTTTAAATTAGCTAAGATTGCTGAATAGAAACTTTCACCTGGCAGCACCCCACTAACTTGTACAGTGGTGTTCTCTCTCCACACAGCTTTAGAAACAGAGCATGCACCCCTCTGTGCTGATATTTACTACTCTACCAGGGTGAGGGTATCTTTTATTAATCCATCCTTTGTGTTGACAGCTGATCTTCAGAACCACCAGGTAGTCCAGGATGATTGTCTGAAATAAAACCTCAAATCACTGTAGCAAATATTTTCCATTACTTGTAGCAAGCTGACGTGCTTATCAAAGACAGGGACGTTAAGTACAGCATATATTTGATTTAAGAAATTACAGCATATGTAGTGGTTTTCTTTATTGCAGTATAATTGCAGTTACTGTATAGATTAATATTTTTCAGGTCTTGAATTATGCAAGTTTTTTTTTTTCCATTTCTGTTATATTTTCCCCTGAATGCCACTATAACTGCTCATGGTACAGTACTGTGATGTGCACAAACATACCCACTTTAATAGCTTTCTTCACTTAGGAGGTCAATAGAAATAGCACACAGTGACCCATAATTGAATGCAAGAGATTTACTGAAACTGATTAAACTTTCAGAGTCACGCACAGGCAGCTACGCTCATACATCTCAACCAGGCTGTAAGTGCACATCTTTCCTCATACTGACTTGCAGATTTAAGAGTCATGTCCTAGGTCAAAGAATATACTCATGATAGAGGAACCTGAAAGTGCCTGGATGAATATTAATAATTGCAATTAATAAAATACTTTGCACAAGGGACGGTTGATGGCACTGCCAATCCTTCAAAATGTGTTGTGGTTGATAACAGTTGCTTAGGTCTGCAAATCTTCTTCATAATTTAAAATAATACTTTAACTTAACTTAAAATGCAAGTCAAACACAAATAACAAACCAGATCCCAGACTCTTGCAAACTATTATGAATTACTGCATTAAATGTTCAACTTTTACATAAATACACAAATGAATGAGAAAACAAACTTTGACTTTCTTTTACAATGGGTGTCTTTTTTTTTTTAATGAGGAAAGCATATACTACAGAATTTCAGTAAATGTAAAACAAACAACAGTTAAAATGTTTGTGGAGGAAAAAAATTTATTTTTTTTTATTTTGAAAAGTCATCTTTTAAAAAATCAGATATATATCTCTCCTGATTTAGGTAGATTGGAAAATAATTACCCTTTAACACCATTTAGGCAGTTAGGGTAGGATGGGATTTTTATAAACCATGACAAATTTTAATGGTCAGTGTATTTCAGATACTGAGATCCTATTTTTTCCTTAAATTAAAATTTGTACTTCCTGTTCCTTTGTGTTTAGCCTGTTTATTTGTTTTAATCAATTAGATTTAGATTTAGATATCTAAAATTATGATGACTACATATGAAGTAGGGTTTTCTGTAGTTCTTTTGCTTGTTAGTGAAAGAAAATTACCATTGTTCATTACACTGATTATCTGACCAGTTTTTAATATCTCCTTCAAGGTAAAATGAGACATTCTTGAACTTTATTCTCTGAATATTCTGATTGTGGTGTGACTCTAAGGCAAGAAAATAAGATGTAGATATCCAAACATAAATGAACACAATTCATCCAAATGATTACCCGCAGCTTATCAGATAAGTCATCTATATACCCCTTTCTTGTCAGGTGTATGTAGGAGGCTGGACCCAGAAAGCTGTTGCCCTCCAAGTCTCTTCCCTTCTGTTTCTGTTCATGTACTTGGACAGTAATAAACTTTTCTTTAGTTCATTCTTTACCTTTGTTTACCTTCTGTAGTATTGAAAAGGGAAGCCTTGAAGATGTAAACAGCTTGTCAGTTTACAAGATAAAAAATTATTACTTTTATTATGCCACACCTCCATTAGGCTATGTCTTAATCAATAGAATATAAATTACTAATAAATAATCTAAATAATTTTGCATTTTTACAATACACTATAAATGCTATGTTAATGTAAATATTAAGAATAGTTACTCTGTCTCTACAATTTAAGCAAACCTTCTAGAAGAATAACCGTTCTTTCTGCAGCAGACCCAAATTGTATATTATTTTAAAATGTCTCGTAAGAAAAGAATAATGCAAAGAGGATACAAAGTGTTAAGAGACAGTTATATAATAATTTATATAAAATTTTTCACTATTTTGTGACTTCTTATGGACTTGCAGTTTATCTTTGAATTAATATGTAAATAAAGAAGTACAGTAAATAAAATTCTTCTATAAATACATGAAACAGAATAATTTTATTTACTGACCACATGACAAAAATTGCCTTCAGATCTGAAAAATCTGAGAGATTAGTAGTTTATTAAATAATCTTTATTTCTAATCCATAAAACTATATTTTGGAATTGTAGCATATCTTCTAATTTTGTGCATATTTTATGGCAAAGTAAGTTCATATAGATAAGTAATAGTAGCAATTGAAATGAGACTACTCATCAGAAGTGATAGAAACTGATAGGTGGGTTGTTTTTAAACTGACTTATTCTCCTGTCAAAAAGAAAAAAAAAATTATACTGCATCTAAAGAGTTCCTGAAGTCTCTTTACACATATGCACATACATTTACATAGAAAATATTTTTTGTATACTAAGTGAATATCTATGTCTATATATACTGTGTTATATAGTGTAGTAGAGCATTTATATTTTATTACATTTATCTAATTAAATATATATATTATGTTGACATCAATATTTAGTGGTCACATATGTTCACTCTACTCATGTTGAAAAGTCATTATACTTTCACAGAACTTTATGGTAAATCTCCTGTTTGCAATGCATTGTGCATGTAAGATGGGAGATTATTTTATTTATGAACTTTAAATGTCAAGTGCTTGTTTTTTGCCTAACCATACTGAGATAACCAGTACATATATTAAGAAAAAATTATGAGACCTTCTGAATCTTCTTGCACTGAGATCTTGCTGTGCCAACACACTGTACTGAGTTACACTCAGAGTAGAATATAGAATAAATAGAATAGAACTCATGCGCTAGTTACAGAGTGGCAGAAGGTTTTGTTACCATTCTCTGCTTTACTGAAGGTATCAGAATGAGTTGTCATTGAATGTAAATGAAGACATTCCATGATCTTCCAGCACCTTCATGCCTTCATGGACCATCAGTGAACTCCCTAAGGTTAACATATCAATTGTCATTGCTGCGTTTTTTCAAATTGCTCAGAGCAATAGCTACAGATTTAGGAACATTAAAATACCAGTAGCAAACCTATTACTGGCTACCTATAAAACTTTTGTTTGACACAACATTTATGAGGGGCTCCTTTTTTAAAAGCTCTGAACCTCTGGTCTCAGCTTCAAAGGGGTGCTGTGTCAGATCAGTTGTGTCAGAACCAGAAGAAAAGGTCCATTGTTATTATCCAGAATGAAATACCCACTTTTTTCTTTTCCTGGTAAGTAACATGTAACATTTTCAAAGATAGCTTATTTTTCACTCTGACCTGTACTCCTTATGCTTTTGTTCTTCCAGTTCTCTCTCCCCATGCCACTGGCAGGGAGTGAGCAAAAGGCTGAGTGGTGCTTAGGTGTGGGCTAATGTTAAAGCGTGACATTCTGATAACCCTTTCACTAATAGCTTGTTTTTCACTCTGACCTGTGCCTACAATTGGCAATTATAGGCAGACCCAGAGCTTGAAATACGTGTAGTTAGGTTTGAATCAAATAGATATAATATAACAATGTTTGAGTCAAGTGTATTGCATTTTTTTCAAAAATTAGGAGCAGAACTTTTGAGGATCTTGTTTCTTACCCTTTGGTAAGTTAATCCTATTATTCATGCAAAAATACAAGAAAAAAAAAATGAAGGGAAAAAGGCATTCAAGTGTTTGATGCTTAAAAGAGTGGTCAAATCCTTGTATAGGCAGTTTTTCATAATTTCTATCTGTCTTTAGTTCAAGCTCTTGATCTCCTTGTATAGAGAGTTCAAGGTTGTGTTTCAGGGCAACTTAGTTCTGAAACACTTCCTAGAGGAATCTACCTGAGTAAAAACAGGCTGCAGAGTGATTACATAGCACAGGGCATTGTCTTTAGAGAAATTAGAGACTAAAAGTACCCTTGTGAATATTTTTCAAGTGTTCACTTTCCAACATTTGAAAATAGAAAATGACTTTTAATCACTGAGTCAAAACATTTGTATAAATATGTAAAACATGATATGATTTTTCCAATGTTAGTTTTAGTACTTGTCATGAATGGATTCATGAGTTTTCTTTTTTTACTCATGACTTTATGCCTTACTCTCCATCTGATGATAGAATTCTCCATTTGAAGAAACATAATAATGCATCCTGGAGATAACTGTGATGTCACAAATTCAGGATTATGATTTTCAAGTGGGGGAATAATAGAAAGAGTGGATCAGCTGCAAAGGAACAAAGATCCTATATTCTTGCAAAATTTTTCAGAAAGAAATTAAAACTGCAACAAAAGAGAAGTTTCATAAATATATAGTCAAAGTTTGTGAAAACATTTCACAAAACATTAATATGTCTTAATAAAGAAGGTAACAGCTTTTTTAAGTATGGTGAAATATACTTTGGATCTTTATGTTCCTACAGAATGGATTGCAAAGAATGGCATTGTGCAAGAATCCTGAAAGACTAAAACAAATATTTTCCTAAAGAGGAGAGACAGTCTCCTTTGAATGCCCTCTGGAGTAGAGGAATCTCTTTTTACTGGACTAAATTAGTCCAATAGGAAATTATTATATATGCTCACTCTACACCAAAAGCCAAGGATAGGCCCTGTTTTGTTGGGTCTTGTATAAACTTAAAATTCTTCTTGTAGTTCTTTATGTCTGTCATGAATAAGTGGTTTGGATGGTGTGGTCTTTTACTAGAAATGTCAAAGATCACATTTACTGGGTTATATAAATACAGAAACAATTCCCTTGTATGCATGTGGCACTAGGCTCAAAGTGTTTAATTTGATATTACATACATGTTTCAAGCCATTCTTTTCACACAGTAAAGTTCTAATCCTGTAGCCATCTCTTTTTAATGGTGTAGTTATGTTATTTTCTTGGGTAATAGGCAAACAGGTTGTCCTGCTGTCTTGGAAACAGGCCTAAGCCCAATCTTTGGTTAACATGAAACCTTTTGCAATCTCATAACATGATGCATATATATTTAGTATCTAAGTTTCAGTGTTGCACACACCTCCTCTAGTTTACTGAAGGTTGAAAATATTTCTCAACAGTGTTTAACAGGATTTGCCATATAAAGTATAGCATAATGGTAAAGAGGATGTTGGTTGTCCTTGCAGCAAGATCTTTGTTCACATGGAAGTCATTTATTCCAGTCTTTTGCCATCATTATGATTACATCCTACACCCTGCAATGTCAGGCAGCTATTACTCATTTTCTTTAAGTGTGAAGTTGTAAGGGTAAAATAATATTAAAAAAATAATTAATTTACAAACACAAGATATTAAAATTTCTGTACTAAGTCATCCATTTGGTGGGCTAGTGTTTAAACCTCCGTGCAGTCACATGGCAGGTATCTGTTTCACTGTTTTGAGAGTTAATTAATGCTGCCTCTTTGTTAGCAAAACTGAATGATAATCATAACATGACAGATAATCATAACATGACAGCATGTATCTTAGACTTCAGATCCATTTGGATCAACCTGCAGTTCCTAGCTTATATGATATCTCCCTCTTCACCTTTGCCCTCTGCCTTATGCTACTTTTAGTCTTATCAAGCCTTTCCCTAAGTGGTTCTAACATATAAAATAGCCAGCAACATAGAGATCTAGTTGTATACAAATACATATTTTTTACCAAATTTGTGTGACAAATCAGCTCATAGTAGGATGTTATGAGTTCCAGAGACAGCTCAAAGAAGGTGAAGAAAATTGTGTAAGGGGAAAGAGAAAGCAAATTAGAGAGGAATTATTTTATCTTGTCTTGTCTGCAGACTTATGGTAACATAATGGTAGCATAATGGAAAACCATTTTGCCTAGGTTTTGAAGTTCAAGGTAGAAGAAACTGAATGCAATTTATATTTTCTTTTTCTATTTCTTCCTCTTTTTTTCTTGACCTATAAATTATATGGGATTCGTAAAGTCATGTATGCATGAATGGCTGTTCAGATTCTAAAAGCCCTTTAGTTGAGTGTTTATTTTTGACCCTTTTTATTTTATATTGACAAAAAAGAATGAGGGTGTTATTTGCCTGATCATAAATACCAGAGAGAGCAGTCCTTAAGGATGATCCGTATGGAAGTGTGAAGATCTGTTAACAAAACAAACCAGTTGCTCTGTCTTGTTTGTTATTTGTCATTCACCAATGTCCTGAAGCCTTCAGTCAATATTTCAAAGAGCAAAAATGCCATGTCACAAAAAATGTCATGACAAGTCTAAGTGCCTTGCAGGACTGAATCTACACTGAGGCACCCAAAAGCTGGATTTTTTCTGCCTACACTGATTGAACAAAGATGCTTGTCAAATACATTTATACAAATCAAAGCCTATTTGTGAACAGAAATAAATAATGCAGTAACTGCAATAAATAATTCAACCAATCCCAACTGAGTGAAATAAAGCCCCTCCTTTAGAAGCAGTCCCACTACACCAGTACTCAGGCTCAATGATTAAATCAATTTCAGCAGCTTTCCCTGGTGTTGCTCCTGGGCTATCTGATCTGCTGCAGGAAGCAGGTTTGAAATCTTTAAGACAGTTAACAACTTTCATGAGATCTAAAATACACTTCATCTAAAATGTTGCTATTATTAATATTAATTTGGGTAGCTGTGGAGGCCAATTTTTACTCTCTATTTCAATGATGCTATACCCTGACTTTAGGGCTTTACAGACAGAAGTGAGGGCAGAATCTCTTTTGACTAAAATTTTTTTCCATTCACATATGTGAGCTTGCCACTCCCCACTAAGAATAAAAATTATAAATACTGAATTTTCTTTGAGTGACCTTTTCTTTAGGGCAAAGAGCAGGACTATGACCAATTCAAACCTCTTTCAGAAAATGCTTCTTAATATACATATATGTCTACATATATATGTATATGTGCATTTTTCTTACAATATGTTTATATCATATCAATTGTCCTCAAAAACTACATGTAACCCATTATTACCTCCATAATGCTCTTATGGGTGAAAGGAGTATATTACATGTGCTATGTTTTTTCTGTAAGTGTAATCAACATTATAAGAGTCTAGTCATCCAAATGATCCCGTTAATACAAGAAAACTTCTTTCATACTCTTTAAATTGTTAAAAAAAGTGCAACCTTTCCAGTACCAACTCCTGTACCCTGGTATTGTCTTCGTCTATCCATGTCCCTTTGACTCTTGGTCAACAATTGTCCTCAAGAGAGGAATTGAGAAGGTTTTTGACATCCTGAGATCTTTTCTGTAGATGTATGTTCATGGTGGTATTTTTTTCCTCACTAGACTAGTGGTCAACTTTGTTGTATCATTGAATGTTTCTTCACCTCTGTCTGCTCCCAGCTGAGGTGTGAGTGTAAAATATTAGATTTAGAAGATGACAATATTTAGATGACAATATTAGAAGATGAATATTAAATTTAGAAGATTACTCTGTTTGCAAAGCAGTCTTTGGTGAGACAGCTTCTAAAGTTGTATGCTTTTGTTGTCCATTCCATGCTTTACCATGATGAATCCTTGTGAGATTAAAAATAGGACTTAAATGGGTAAAGAAGAAAAAATAAAGAAAAAGAAAAATTAAGGAATACCAAGAGCCCTCTACTTTACAGAATTATCAAAAGACAAACAGTATGGATTAAGTTAAAAATCTGCACAATTCTGAAAGAAAAATGTCATATATGTAATAAGTTCTGCAAGAGCAATATGGATCTGGGTCACTGCACACACTGCAGTTTATTTTTAAGCCCCTATATTAGTGGAGCTGTAAGCTTTGTGGTTCTTTGAACCCTCACCTCACCCTTAATAATGGCTTGGTGCTGACCACCACAACGGGTCAGCTGAAATATGTGTGGAAGGAGCAATGTGGGTGCAGTGCCACGCTCCTCTTGGATTGCCTTATGCAGCTCCACTGTGTCTGCAGCTGTAGGCTCTGTAGTTTTCCAGACCCTAACCCCAATAATGGCCTCGGGCTGAAGACCAGATCCCCAGGAGAAGGAGTGGTCTAAGTTTAAAGTGTGGAAGGAGCAACATTGGTGCAGTGCTGTGGTCCCCTTGGCATGCCTTATCCAGTCTCAGTGTCTCTAGAGATTTGTGGTTATCTGAATCCTGTCTCTGACCTGAAAACAAATGAATGCTCAAATCCGAGGTGAAAAACAAACATTCCAAAGGGAGCACGGCATGACATCAGCATTGCTCCTTCCACATCTTTCTGGATCACCCATGGTGCTGGTAACCTCAGGCTCAGATTCTACTGTCCATTTCTGTCATAATTGTGGTAAGAGATCTCTGAATCCTTTTGTCTTTACAGAGGTGGAATAGTGTCAGCAGCTATGTATAGGTGTAGTAGCTAAAAAGCATACTTTGGGTTTTTTAAAAATCTTTTTCTCATAAGATCTGCCTTGAAACTGTGATTGAGCTGCTGTGGGAGTCTAAATCAGGATAGCAAGGAAACACTTGGGTCAGGTCTACAGGGAGCACAAAGAATAACATGGAAAAAGAGTTAGGTAATTCAAAGACCCAGGTTTCACCCTATTTCTGCTCATTCTACCTTTGCCAACACCACCTCCTTCCCACATGAATAATACTCCATGGTAATAGCAAATTTAGGGCCCATTTGGCAAATTTAGGATGGTTGCAGAAAGACATTGAATTGCTGCAAGAATGCATCAAGCCTATGTAGACATACACAATATCTTTTGCATTTCTCCTCATACACCACCTAAGCATTTACATCTGTTTGAATGTAACATTCAAAACTGACCATTGTTTTCAGGTTTATAAGATGTTTGTTATCAAATGACAACTTTATAATATGTTTATTATCAAATTACAGTTTTAGTATTATATATACTATTAATTTATTATTATAAATTTATCTGGACTAAGAGGTAGATAAACCAAATATAAAAAGCCTGACAAATATAAACATAGGGAATATATGTTTAATATGGTAGAAAAATATATTTGATTTGGAAAAAGATTCTGTTCTAGGCTTATACTCTTGCGGGCACTTGATTTTTATTAAGTTTCAGATTATTTGCTCTGCTTTTGAGCTACTTTAAATGCTGATATAAATTCATCTAAAGAGGATATCATAATGTTGACATTAAAAAAGCAGATTGATAAGGTTAATATGAACAGAATTTTTATACCAATGATGATATTACTAACTCTAGCCAACATTATTGTCACAAGGGTGAGATGGAGAACTAAGCAAAAACCCCTTGAATTACCCATTCAGTTAAAAGAATCCAACCTGAAGAAAAAAATATATAAAATTATGTACATGACCTCAATGATACTTGTCTTATTTTTGCATTTAACTGCAAATGTTGGATCAGTTTCATTTAATTGATGCATAGTCCTAAACCAAGACAGACGTTTGTAAAGTTCCCATTTTACTGTTTATCTCTTTGTTTCTCACCAGCCAAATCTATTCAAATGGAAAAATAATATTTTTCCCGAGTTCAATCCATTTTGCCAACACTTTTAACAGGTAAGCAATCTCCCTACCTTTATCTCAGCCTATGAGAATTCTCATTATTACTGCTTTTTTTTCCTATTTTCTCTCCCTTCCTGCGGAATGGAGGCGAATCAGTGAGTGTCTGGGTGGCAGTCTGGTTGTTAGCCACTGCTGGCCCAACAAGACCATTCCAATTGTAGACTAAGACTGTAAAACCTGATGCCCATATAAAATATATTCACTGTCTCTAGAAGTTCAAAACTTTCCTGATCATGAGCAACAGAGTCTAAATCTGTATAAATTTAAAATATAAGTTTAAGATATTCAACTTCCTCAGACCATCAATATTAACAGCTGATTTTATGTCAGTAAATAATTTTGGGTCCTTTGTTAACTGCTTCTTTTTTATTCTCACAACACATGAAATATGTGTTTTGTTAAAACTAATTTTAACTTATTACTATAAAAATTATATACATAAGCACACCAATGTAGGAACTCTCTTTGGAAAGTAAGAGGTTTTGATCTAAAGAGACCTACTTGGGTTATCAATAAACAAAAAGATATATTTTAGAAAGTGAAGATCTGGATGAAACTCATATAAATATATTTTAAAAAGTATCTTCTCTGTTTTATAAACTAATTTATTCATTCTCTGTGAGTGTGGTTTTCAAAGATATTCTGTGGGGACCTCTACTGTGTTTGTCCGGGTGAAAACTGGTATGTGTGACAATTCTTTTTCATTTTCATTTCAGAGTTAATTAGGAAGTATTAAGTATGGAGGAGGGCAGGGGGTAAAGAATTTTATGAGACATATGCCAAACAGATCTACAGCTACTCTAATTAGACTTAACTTCCCGAGGCATATAGAAAAGAGCCATCAGAGGGAGGTTATTAGAAGAAACATGCTAAACAATTTACAGTAATTTGGAAGCCAAAGAAATAAAATGCGTATTCCAGGGAGATTAATTTAAAAAAATAACAGGACTATGTTTTGTTTTATTTCTAAAATATCATTTTATATTATATCATATTATATCTAAAATGTCATTTTATTTCTAGAGAAAAGTTGACCAAATACTTGTTAAGAGTGAAGAGATGTTGCCAATTTTATTTTTAGGAGACAAAATCTAGGAGACTAAAAAATGCTTATTGTCTAGTAGTGGGTGTATTTTCCTAATTCCAAAGTGTCTTGGACAAAATGTCTTGGAAATTAGCACCTGGTTGGCACTGCAAAGAGTAAGCAGAAAAGGATAACTTGACCCAAACTCTCTACAGTGTCTTAAAGACTGCACACACTCAGCTGGACTTGAACATTAGCAGGACTTGGTCCAATGTATCTGATCTGTTTTTCAGAAGTACTGTATGAGGCACCTGCCAGTTTAGTGTTCTCTTATAGCAACCTTATAAATAGTAGGGGCTTGATGAAGATTGGCAGAAGTATTAATTTTTTTTTCCAAATGCAACCAAGTGAAAGCAATTTTATATATGTTTATCAAAAACCAAGATAATTTTGAGATACCACCTGTCCTGGCAGCAGGGAGAGAGGGAAGAGAACAGCTGCTTTGAGTTATTGCCAGCTATCTCTCCATTTAAATGCTCAGATCCAGAGTCCAATGACTGTGCAGAGCCCTTGTGGACTTAGCAGAGTAGCCTGGTTAGGACAGATTGCTCCCATGGTAGCTCTTGACTCACCTTAAGACTTTCTCTTAGCAATCACTTTATGGGCCATAACAGTTGAAAGAATTGAAGCCTTGTTAAACTCTGAACATCCTATGGAGCTGGTATGGCAGACACAATTACATTTGGAGCTGTAACTGAGACAGTAAGACAAAAGACTCAAAGCCATGGCCAGAGAAAAGCAAGATAAGGCAAGCCAAGGGAAGAACATTGTATCAAAGCGTATAAAAGATGGGAGAGGGTAAGGGTAATTTGAATTACCATCATTCCTTCAGAAGTAAATTTAGATAGCTACACCAATTCCAACTTTTATTTTTTTAGGCTATGCTTGTGTTGTGGTTTCATTCTACAAGTAAATTCATAGGACAAGACGTTCTCTTATGTCATAGTTGTGACTTCTAAGACATCAAGGTCTGTAAATAATAGCTAAGAAAAATATAATGAAAAAACAATGAAAATTATACTAAATTTTATATTATAAGTTCTGATTCCCCTTTTTATTTTCTCTTGTCATGACTAAAGCATAAAGAACAACAAGTTAAGACTATATGAAATGATCAATGGCCTTCTATCACATATGAGACTCTGGCAGGTACTTGGTAAAAACAGACAGCTAAAAGAGAGGTATAACCCTTCAGCTATCAAAAAACCCCTTTTATGCCATTATTTTTTTAAGCTCTTTGAGCCTCTTTATGTTTTCAATTAGTCCTAAAGATTTTTATGTCTTGTATGAAAATATACTAACTAAACCTCCTGCCTAATCCTGTACTCATCTGCTTCAGTTCTCTAGAAAAACTAGGTAATAAACCTGTGGAGTTCTTCTTTTAAATACCTTATGTGACTTTAGAAATTCAAATCTTACTGTTTTTAACTTTTCTCGTTGACACTGAGAAGAATTATAGTCTTTTAATCAGTCCTCACACAACAACCTTTTAACATATTTTTTAATTTTCTTTGCTCTATTTTCTTTCTATTTGTATTTTATTCAAGAAGTCTTGAAATAGAAGGATGAGAACTTCATGGAATCTTACAGGCAGTGAAAGAATAAAGGATTTCCACTTAATGGAATAATACATAATGAAATTTTCTGGTTTACTCTTTATTTCTTTCTTAATGATTTGTGACGGCCAGTTTAACCATATGAGAAATGATGCTCACTTATCTAATTCAATTCAATTTCAGAAATAAATCTGCCATGATTCCAAGATCTTCAGACCCACCACACTTTTTAGATAACCAGAATTTCCTTTCCTATCTGAATAACAGGTATTGCATTTTATTTGGCATTTTACTGTCCTTTCCCTTTTCTCTGGAGCCTTCACTAAACTCAAAGTTCAAATAAAAATACAAACAAACAACTTATATGTACACAGGACTTGTGCTTTTGTATTCTTCTTAAATTCTTTATTGGTTTTCACTCTTCAGTAGGTCAGCCTAAAGGCAACATTTTGTGCCTCTCCAACAGTGCTCCTCCTGAGATTTTTTTGTAGTCAATGTCTACACGTGTAGTAGATTTCCTGCTCTCAGCTGTACTCCATTTTCTCTCACTAATGAACATGTTGTCTGTGTGTTCACCACAGAGCAATCTCTCAGGGCATACTCTGAGCCTTTGCCCTTCCTAAGTTCAAAAAGTCAGAAGACTAATATCAGCTATGCCCTTGATGATCAACAGCAATATGGTCCATTCTAAAACGGAATTTCAGGTGGCAGGTTTACAGTTTATATGCTTCCAGCATGGGCTTCCCCTGACCTGACGTATCACTTCAGCACTATGTGGTAGAGCGAACAGAACTTTCTGCTTCAATTTATCTCCTGGACTCCAGTAGAGTTTGCATAGTGTAAACCAAGACAGTTCTTTCTGGAATTGTGCAAGGAACAAAATACCAGAACAACAAAGATGAAACTATTAGTCCTGGCTTGCTGACTTAAGAGTTGTGAAGATCACTATGATTCTGCTAAAACTGTTCTCTCTCAAGCTGTCATCCCTTGCTCCTGTGTGTTGCAGTACAGGTAAAATTTTAGATTCATAGCAGAGTTTGAAAAGTTTATTCTTTGTGGACAAGTCAATTTCTCATTTGTCTAAGAGAACCAGGAAAACACTGCTGTGCTTACATTTAGTAGATGCATTACACCATGCATAGACATTGCATGGGAATGAAGAACAGTTTCACTTATGTTTGTCTTAGGTTTGAGCATTGCTATACCCAAACGTCAAGGAGTGGAACACTATTTTCTGTCAGCAGCATCTATTTCCTTGGCAAATTCCTCAGACAATTATATTGGCAGCTTTGGAGTAGCCTCTAGCTCTGTCATGTAGCTACCCTTGTCCTTGAAATACTGTTTTATAGTGATTTAGTTTGTTTCTGAGTAATGTCTGCAATTTTTATGCAATTACACTGCTACACAAATCACTTATGGGATCTCTAAACCAATCTTTTTATGGAAATATGTAGTACTTATTAACTATTGACATCCTCCCTACCATTATTTATTATAATAAATAAGAATTACAACACAAATTATTACTTTGCCAGCCTGGAAATATTCCAGCCTTTACATTGATTTAATCCTTTTTCAGTATTCCTGGTTTCTACTTGGAGTTATACAGACATTTTTCAGAGTGTTGCTCTCAAGTTTAAGTCATGACAATTTTATCTATTACCAGTTAATCTATGCATTTAAAATCCCTTGTAATTTGCCTAATGTTGTGTCTTACCAGATGACTTTGTGTATCTGGTTATATAATAATTTGCTTTATATCCAGCATCAACTTATTCTTGGAGATTAACTATTGAAAATTGGTAAAACCTTTGTAACCCAGATTAAAACCATAACCCTCACTGTTAATAAATATGTAGGACTTAATTTTGCATCCATTAAGCCCAATTATAAGTTATTTCCTTGAGTTTACATAGACCAATACATTTCTTCAACAAAATATAGATTTATGAATTAATATAGTCTTACACAAAGATTTCTTTACAAATCTAGAGCTCTAGAAACCATAGGCCTAAAATAACTTTAAAAACCTATCTTCTAGTGCTCCAAACTGTGCTTCCAATTTGAAACTTTTTATTCCTTTAGGAAATAAATTTTGAAATAATAAGAATATTTTCTGAGAAATACTGAAATATGTTTTTTTATAAATATTCCTCTATGAGAATAGAAGGAATCCTTTTTCAATTTCAAATAATTCAGCATCTCATCAAAATTCTTACTGATTTTGTGGAGAATTAGGTACTTTATTACTTTAGGAATCATAGCAAAAGACTCTTGCCAATTATATACCTAAAAACTTACAAATTACAAAAGATTCTAAAGACTTTTGGATCCAAATATTGTGTTAAGAAAAAAAATTAGTAAAAAAATTTTGTCCTATAAAGAAATTATTTTAAACATCAAAAGTGCTGATGAAGTTGCACTTTATTGAAACACTGGCTATTTATTTTCATACATTAAAACACTTATTTAAACAAAGAATATCCACTTTTCCTGCATTATTTTCTCTTATATTAAGGTTCTTATAAACAATAGCTATGCATCATGTATAAAATGATATAAACAATTGTAAAAAAAATAAATAATTAAAGGAATGATGATAACAACTTTATAAGACCTCAAGTGTAATTTTGTAATGTTAAAACTGTATATTTATCTTATTTGACTGATTAGTTTGAATGGTTTATGGAGTAAAAAATAAGCATATTTTAGGTTAAAAATATATAAAATGCTTAGAATTTTTTTTGAGAGATTATTGAAATACTCATATAAAATCAAAGTAAGATTATGCTATCAAATAATACATAAACAGAATCATAGAATCATTTGGGTTGGAAGGAACTTTTAAGGCCATCTAGTTCCAACCCCACTGCCATGGGCAGGGACACTTTCCTCTACACCAGGTTGCTCAGAGCCTCATCCCACCTGACCTTGAACACGTGAATACATCTTGAACACTGAAATACATCCTGAGTAATGTTTACAAGCATTTAGATTGTAAGGTATTCTCTGGGGATATGCACATGTAAAATGTCACTATTTCCACAAGGTGTTTGATACAAGATATTTGCTACCTACTAAGGGCTTGAATTTATGATAATAAATGCCAATATCTTTTAAGTTGTCATTATATGCAATTGATTTTCACAATAAAACATGTTTATTTTTATTATTTTTACTTTTTGAGCAATGAAACACTTTTTAAAAAGTGATCAAAAGTATTGGAGAAAAAAAATCTAATTTTCATAATCAATTTGTCACCAATGGCCTGCAGACTGTATTTTACAACATTAAAGTTTTGGTGCCCCAAACTCAGTTTCTCAGAACTAAATTTAAAAGCTGTCTTTTACAATGGATCAGTGGTTGTAGATTGACTCATTTTTCAGTAAATCAATTGCTGCATTGATTTGTGCCTGCAAAACGTAACCCTAAAGTATTTAAAAATTAACCACTTAATGTCAACGCATTATTAAGGGTGAAATGCTGACTTTGATCTCACTTGAACTGTTGTTAACACTTTATCCTATTGCAGCTTCTTTCTTTCACCAGTCCCACTCCATCCCAGGAGAGTGATCTGCACGACTGTTACTTAAGTAACATTACAATGTGCTTGACCCAGTTTATCAAACTCCTCCTAGATACAGAATTTCTCTGCCACAAATGAGAACAGTTTTCAGTAGTGAGAGGTCGTTACTGTTTTTGAGGTTATGCTTAGATTGTGAAGACCAAAAGGCTAACAGCTTGTACCACTGTTTGAAAACATGGCTTGCAGATGGCAGCTCTTGCAAATTGCCATTCTATCAGTATGTAATACTTCAAAAGTTCTCAACATTTAAATTTTTTAAAATAGGTTTGCTGTGATTAAGCAAACTGATCAAATAAAAGTGCAGTTAAAAAAAAAAATTGGACTACACATCCAAAAGTGAAAACTGAACAAAATTAG
This sequence comes from Zonotrichia albicollis, assembly GCF_047830755.1. Lineage (NCBI taxonomy): Eukaryota > Metazoa > Chordata > Aves > Passeriformes > Passerellidae > Zonotrichia > Zonotrichia albicollis. The sequence continues at coordinate 66,481,902 of NC_133822.1, forward strand.
GTCAGAGACATATGTCTGTGTAAGTACAGCAAAAAAATCTTCATAAAGTATGAGGGAGGGAAGAGGCAGGGGAAGAGAAATAAAAAAATGAGAAATTATCTTTCAAACATTCCATAATTTCAGGAAGATATATGGGTACCAGAAAGCAACCAATAGGCCACCAATTTTTCTTTCAAGTATCTAGGAACATATCCTTTGCAATTCCTCTTTGCTTGTTAATGTGAAGAAAAATGGTTCTGCTACAAGTTTTAACTGTGAAAAATGTCTTTTTTGTTGTTTTTTGTAGAGCACTTTTTATTTGAGAAAAAACATAATATGTTTTTCTGTTTCTAGTTCATCATTTGTATTTCTGACTTCAGATTTGATTTGCTAAGGAAGATTTGTGTATGTTGGATATGATTTTGCTATAGTTTGCTCATACATTTGATAAAAGAAAAGAAGAATTACATAGATGCTTACCAGAATATAAATGAAGCAGAAGAAAGAGTATATAGAATTTAAATGTGGGGATAAGAAACCAGCCTTTGTGTGCTCATACTCCCGGTAATCGCATTAGTGCAGCTTGAATTTAGAAAGTGCTTTATGTAAAAATGTATAAAGGAGCACCTTTGTAATGCACTCACTAAGAATAAACAAAGTGAAGGACTGTAGAGAATTGCCATGGCATGCATTAGGTCAGTCTCTGCTCCCGAACAGGGATTTAATATCTCTTTTCCACCCAGAAGCAATAAATACAATTCAGTGTTCAATCAGACATCCTTTCACTTACATAAGTGTTTTTCTTTGATTTTGTAGACTGTCACAGTTAGTACCTCTGGACTGGGAAATGAATATTGGGTAGCACTCCTTTCTTTTTTCATCATTTATAATATCTATGTACTTCCCCAAAGTAAATGTCCAAAGCATTTAAATACAATGTTTTTAAAATTGAAAGTCTAAAAAAATACCCAACCCCAAACCCCAAGACAAAACCAAAAAAAACCCAAACCAACAAAACTGAAAACTAACCAACTAAAATAATTCCTAAATTTATTGTTCTCGTTTCTATTTCCACAGCTGAGGCACTAAGGTCACAGGCCACAAAAGTATTTGAATACCTTTGACAATACTTTCCTCTACAAAAACAGAACCAGAAATGAAAACACATGTTATTAGTCTGAAACTTTCACTCAAATATTGTTCCATATGATCCAAAATCCAATATAAGATTTTTATTTTTTACTGCAGCAGATAAAACTTATTGATGATGACTGTTACCCCTGAAAGTGAGACAGGGAAATCTTTCGACTGAACATATGTCAGTTTGTCCCTTTTCCAACCCACTTTCTTCTGACTTCCCTGCAGTTACAACACCTGTAACACATTGCCTGGGACAGGTCTGCAGCTCACCCAAAGCACACAAATATGAGTTCCTTGTGTATAGTAATTCATCATTACAGAGAATGTAGTGCAGTCTAGGCCTACAGGCTTACTTTCTGTAACTTTATAGCTACTTTTAACTGTAGATATATGTTTAAACCCATGTTTTTTTCCCTAATTCACTGCTCAGAATCACAGAAGAATGTTAGCTGGAAAGAATTCTCGAAGATATAGTAGATTCTTCATACTAGGTACTGCCCTACATTTGAGCAGAGACTCATCACAGTTTATAAACGCTTTGGTTTAGGGCAGGAACTGCTTGGAAAAGGACAGTGGAAATGAAGAATTTATATGGCATAGGCAGATGAGAGGTGCTGGTACTGCCATGTACTTCCTTAGCCAGGTACCAGCTGTGGATCTCAGAGTATATCTGTTGACTGGCAATTTTGGCAGTATCAAAGCCTATCTTAAAGAAAAAAAAAAATCTCTCCTGAGCAGTAGTTCAGGTCTACTTCAGGTATCACTAAAGGAGTGGGGTAGAGTACAAAGTACAGGAGGCCACTTTACCATCAGAGCCACAGATGTCAATTGCCCATCTCACATGTGAGAGTGTGGTGCAAGTTCTCACCCAAAGTAAATGTGATTTAAACTGACCTACTTCCCTTTGCACTGGGACACACTGCTGGAGAAATATGACACAGTTTGTTGGATTCATATGGGAAGAAATTAAAAGTCAAACCCAGTGTCTGTGCTTTGTTCTTTAGGTACAGGGGGCCAAACTAAAGACCAGAGCTCAAGTGGTCTCCTATAATCAAATATAAGTGACTTGGAATATTGGATCCTTTGCTCTTCTGAAATGGTTGCTCCAAATTTAATTAGAATCCAAGACACTGGGTTGCATGAGGAGGAATATTGCCAGAGGTCAAGGAGGTGATCCTTCTGCTCTACTCAGTTCTGGCAAGGTCAAATGTGGGGAACACTGCGTCCAGTTCTAGGCTTCACATTATGAAAGAGACAGATGGAACTACTGGAGAGAACCCAAAGAAGGGCCACGAAGATTAGGAAAGGACTAGAACATCTCTCATATGCAAAAAGCCTGAGAAAGATGGGATTGTTTAGCCTGGAGAGAAGATTAAGGGTGTATTACATAAATATATCAATTAAATCTCAAGGGAGAATGTAAAAACACTGGAGACATGCTCTTTTCAATGGTGCCTAGTAACAGGACCAGAGGCAATGATCATAAACCAAAACACAGAAGGAACAATCTGAGCATAAGGAACCACTTCTTTTGTTGTGAGAGTTACTGAGAACTGGTACAGGTCACCCCAGGATGGCTGTGAATCTCCCTTCTCAGAGATATTCAGAAGTTCTCTGGCCATAGGCAGGAGCAACTACCTGTAGGTGTGCATGCTTGAGAGGTGGGGCTGAACGTGGCCTCCTGAGGTCCTTGCCAACCTCAATCATCCTGTGATTCCGTGATGTAAACATAAAATCTGTGTCTCTGCTGTATTTGAGAAAAACCAGATAATCTTCAAAACTCAGTTTTAAATTACCAAATTGACTACAGACTCATTCACTCTCTGTACTCCTTCCCATTAAAATCCTCCTGTCTGCATGCAATATGCAAATTGATAGTCTAGGCTTAACTGCTATATCATTGAAATTTTGACAGCTCAAAATTTTGCTTCAGGACTCTTCATCTTTTACATCACAAAAGGTGAAAACCCCTTTTTTGAATTTGAAAAACCAGTGTCACCATATACAACTCAGGGAGTTGTGCATGTTTAGTGCAGAGAAGAGAAGGTTCTGGGGAGGCATTTTAGCAGCCCTCCAGTACCTAAAAGGGACTAAAAGAAAGGGAAGGAGGGACTTTTTGTTATGGCATATGGTTGTAGGACTTTAGAACAAAGTCAGATTTAGATAAAATTTTCAGAATAAATTCTTTACTCCTAGGATGCTGAGACTTGGAACAGGCTGCCCAGATAGGCTGTGGATGGTCTCTCCTTGGCCATAGGAGGGATGGGGCTTTGAGTAACCCAGTGTAGTGGAAGGTGCCTGTGCTCATGCCGAACGGTTGGAACGAGAGGATCTTTGAGGTTCCTTCCAACCAAAATCATAGAAGACATTGAGAAGAAAATAATTCTACAAATAAGGAAAAAACAGATAATGAACTTGACAAGATTGAGTTTTATAAGATTCCAACAGTACTTATAGGAAGGTGAGGTTCATTGTAACAATCCTCTTCCCAACCAAATCATAACTGATGAAACAGTGAAGTCTGAAAAGACAGTTCTAAATTCAGTTTGGATTTTTAGACATGACAGAAATCAGTTTGATTGATAACTTAAGAAATTCAGAAGAAATTGTATGAGATGAGAGGCATCCACTGCCAAAATAGATCAAAATCAGCTCTTGTCACCAGTACATCATCAATACACACTGTGCTGTTAATCAGCTGTGCACAAAGAATGACCTACCCAAAGAAATAAAAATATTTTTGAGGAGCCTAAATAAATATGTGATCTGCCCTTAGATGTTAGCAATTTATTTTTAAAAATATTTTTGACAAAAATATGTTCATGGTTTTCAAAAGGTAATGAGTACAGAAAGTAACTATCATCTTCAAATTACATCACATTCCTATTACTCTTTCTTAGAGTAACAACGATTCTGAATTCCCTGTAGACTGCCATACAAAGACCTCCTTTGCAAGATGTTTAATAGATTCAGTTGTGAACAGCTGTTCCACTATTTCTAAAAAAATTTTCAAAACCAGCCACTGGGCTGATCTATCATTCAGTTTTTCATTGACTTGTTGGCTAGTTTTCTCAGCTTTGCACCTCAATATATTTTGCCTTCTACATTTTCACCTTTACAATAAAGTGGATATAGTCAACCAACTATTGTCAGGCTTTTAAACACATTTTAAAATAACTTTAAATAAAAATGCATTTAACACCTAATCTTTTTTTGTCAGCCTTCACTTTTCTATTATGAATAAAGAAAATAAGCAATTCCTCTCTAATTTTTATTCCTAAATTAAGACAGGCTTTGGCAGCTTCATTTTGCTCTCCCTCAAATGTAAGGATTAAGATCCTAAACTATTTTGCATGATTTAAACATTCCTAACTCTTTTTCATTTTATTGACAGAATGAGATACACCAATTTTTTTGCAATTGAAGTTGTTAGCTTTTTAATGTTTTGCGTGAAGCAGAATATTCCTTTGGCTGGAACTTAGAAAAAATTCAGCATCAATTTCTTTGTATTTCATACACAATGGAATCATTTTGTTCTCAGCATAAAAATATGGACTGCAGTGCAATAAATGTGGCAACTGGAAAACTGGCATAAAACTGTTACGAGCAAAATTAAGAAAATTCTGTGAAAGTAGGAAAAAAACCCCCACTAATGGAAATATATATTTTGACTGCTTTTAAGTTGCTGATGTTTAAGTTTATATTGTCATTAGTACCAAAATAGCCCAGGTGATGCACTAGAGATGCATTGCATTAAAAAATAATGAAAAAATAAAAATATTTTTAAACTGCCTACTAAACACATATATATACTCACTCCTGTTAATGCAAAACTAATGATAATTTCAAAACACAATTAATAATTATGCTGATTTTTTTTATTGTGCTGAAACAAAATATTAATGTACACAGTACATCATCAAAACAGTAACAAACATTAATCAGAGAGAACGAATTCCCTACAGTATCTTAGAGAGGCTTTTTTTTTTTTTAACTGCATCTTTAGTGGTGAGATTATTCTCTGCATGAATTTCTAGAAAAATTAAAAAATAATTATCAGGTGTGCCATGCATATTACGAGTGACTCAAAGTAATTGAATGATACTTTTATCGTTTTAATTTTGTGTTAACCATACACATTGCACCTGTGATCATTGCATGGAAAATGTGATGTTTTTTTTTTTCCCAATGATGTTTTGTAAACTGTAGAAGTAAGACATTACATTGGTTATATGTAACATCTTTGAAATGCCTTTCTTGTGAAGCTATTTCAGCTTGATTTAGTTTTTAAATCCAGGATGAAAGTGTAGTTTCTTGTTCTAGCTATATCTGTTCCTTGAATTGGTGCCAGAGATGTTACATCCAGGTGTATTTCTTTAGTTTGTCTAGTTTTATTAAGCTATGATGCTTTGCCCAGGAGATACGGTAAAAAAACTGATGGTATACCACAGTGTCTGGGTCAAAATAGAGCTAAAGCACACAATATATTCTACAGTTTCTTTGAACACTCAGTCCTAGAAATACACATAAAAAACTACATGAACAGCAGACCAAATATTACATACAGACTGAAAAAAAAGTCTTTCTGCTCTTATTCCTTTCCTAATTAGTTTCAGTCCCAAAGCAACCAATTAATTACATCCTTTGAAAATGAACTTTTCCCCTCCTAAATTTTTTCAAGCCCATTCTTTCCTCAGTCTTCAGGCTCTGGGTGTTCCATTTCAAATTTTAAATCTCTTGTCAATACTACAAATAAGAAAATTCCTTATATTTTTAATACTTATTAATGCTTTATTCCTTATATTTTTAAAACAAACAGAAAAATAGTCTTTTAAGTTTTCCTTCCAAAAATGCTCATTCTATATAGCAAAATAAATGTAGATATCTACCTCATAAAAAAGCAAATTACAGGGAAGTTTGAAGTTGCAAGCAAAAAATAAGAAAGGCTTTTTTCCAAAACCACATACTTATTTTGTTTTAAAACTCCTCTTAAAAAAAGAAAAAGTTAAAATATTTTGAATTCTTTTCATTCTAATTCTTGAGTAACTCTTGAAACATTTAGATAATTAACTTATTGTAACACTGTGGGAAATTCCTGATAGTTTTACTTGAAAATTTCAAAGACAAAAAAGTTGAGCCATAGAATATCCTTATAAATCTGATTTCTCACTGATTGTAACTCAAACTTCAGTGATGCATTATGAGAAATATTATAATGTTTAAAAACAGAGTAAACCAAAGCCTGCATTATAGAAAAAAAAAAACCTTTTTTGTTTTCCATAATCTGCTATCAGTATGTAATATGCCATATAAGTAATAAATCACTTTAGTGACCTTCAGTTTCAATTTTTTATTCTAGCAGACACGCTTTGGCTAAGTATGGGTTCATTTTAGCTTGTCAATGAGAATTTTGGTGTAGCAAAGTACTCAAGCTTGTCTTTATGGACACATAAATGATTAGTCCCATTCAGGAGGGAATTAGTAGGAATTAGTAACATCCAGTGTGAAAAAACCCATACAATTTAAAGTGTCTTTACCAGAGTCTTATTGCATTAAAATGTAGCTGAATGTATGAAATATATGAACTCTCATGAAAATCATCAGAAATCAAGAATTTAATTAACACTTGATATAGAGAAAAGTGTGAAGGCTAATACTATACTCAACAAGTTTAATTTGATGCATCATGACCTGTTTTAAGACAGAGAAAACCTCTCCAAACCTATGTGTGCAATCTGTGTTATAGATGTTAAGCAGAATGCTTTCTCTTCTTCAGGTTTCAGATTTCCAGTTAATTTCTTTTTCTACTGATCTGAACACCTTGCCATACTTCTGATACCATACCTTTCCCTGCTTCCATACCTTTTTGATGACAAAGAACAAGGTCTAAAAACCCATAAAATAAAGGTGCCTGGAGGATGTCTGTAGTGTCATAATGTTGTTTTCCATTCTACTATCAGTTTCCCAAAGGCTCCTACTTGATTTAAAAAGTAGAAAAGAGAACATGAAATTGCAGGGAGATCTGATCTGAACACAAGAAAGATCCCAATATGTAATTTCCCACATCAAAACATAATTGAAAGCTAAAATGATAATGTAAAAGAGAATGTTACTGATATTAAAAAAGATTGAATTGTATCTATATTTATTTGTCTTTTGTTAGTACTAAAGAAGTTGATACAAACAAAGAAATTTATGAGTCAATGAGTGTAATGGAGACATTTTTGACCGTGAGAAAGAAAATCCTGTCTTAATTTAAGGCAGAAAAATGTAATTCTTTTTTTTTTTTTTTTTACAGAAGCACAATTATATAGATCATATGGACATTAATTAAGTTTATATCAGTTTTATTTTCAAACAAGGAAAGAAGTTGTATATTAGTTACATTTGCTCTCTGGTACCTAATTGAGATATGGGAAACATCTAGAATACCACCTACACTCCAGCTGTAATTTACATAGAGAGATGTGAACCTAAGAAGATGTTCTATTGATTTCATGTTTGAAACTACACTCTGAATTAGAAAAGCAAGGACTCTTCATGAAGTAACAATCTCAAATTCTGTACTCTCCATATAGGATTATTTTTTTTTAGTTTTTAGATTGTTCTTTATATAAGAAAATCAATTTGCCTGACCAGAGATTTATTATCCTGAGTAACGAGGATACCTTAAAATTGCACAATCAAAGAATACTCTGCAGAAACTCTTACTGGAAGGAAGGACAGCAAGGGGAGAGGAGGAAAGAGAGTGAATGAGGCAGATCATATTGCTGTAACCAGCATTTGTGAAATCAAGGTCGTTGGGTTTTTCCTGTCCTCACCCCCCTTATAATCATACATACATGAAAAATGACACAGAAACTTTCAGACCCAGGATTTAAATAACTTGATTGAGATCAGCAACTGCTACTTTTCAGTATTTAAACACAGATCTTTAACTTGCTTTGTTAAGAAAAGCGACTGCAATTGCTCTGAAAAGACAGTACATGCTTGAAATATCTTGCAGATTGCCATCAGGATCTAGCTGTCAGTTTTCAGATGAACTGATTGCATACATAGTGGAGTGTTACATTCTGCCAAATAATCCCATACCTATACAGTTGATTTTTTAACATAAAAAAATAATACTTTTCCCCTTGAGATAATGTCATCAAATACCATCTGTGCTGGCTGCAATTTTAGTCATAAATCCTTGTTGTATTTATCAGAGATTTGTTTTTCAAAATAGCTAATTTTCATCTCAGATTCAGACACACACTAATTTCTTTGCTTCTTTCTTGCTGAGAAGTCTGATATAACAGTCTCTCACTGAAAGGATTTGGCATTTGCCCAAAACAAAATAGGCTCATCGCCTTGCATGGAATTAGTTTGCTTAATAGGTCTAGAACTTAGAATCATTAAATGCAATAAAAAAAATTCCCTTCCCTATGTAACAGAAATTATTAGAAGGCCTGTGGGAGGTAACATGACAATGTTCACAATGAAATTAATATTGAAACTAATAAAACTCTGAGAGAAAAATCATCATGCAGGTAGGAAAAGATCAAGACATGGATATATGAGAATGGAAGGAACATGGCAACAATATTAAGTTTGAGCATAATTTGGGGCTTTATTTTCCAGTTTCTGTTGAAGGTACCAGATCAAATTAGTGAGTCTGTATGACAGAAGATATATATGGGTTAACTGTCATTTAGAGTATTTGCCATGTATGAAAAATTTCACATATAATTTTGTTGTAACTGAGGTATTTAGACACCCCTCAGGAGAAACTGGTACATTGTGTTGATAAATAGTAAAAAAGTATTTTCTCCCCAAAAGCTTTTTTTTTTGTTATTGTATAAAAACAAATTTTTAAAACATAACAAAGGAAATTTACATTCAAAACAATCACTCATTTAACCCATATTTCATCTGTTTATCTAGGAGAATGATATGAGAGACATTGTGGAAAGCCTTGCTGAAGTCAGGATAAACAACACTGCACCTTCCTCCCCTGATGAGCTAGCTGCTTCATAGAACAAGGATTGGGTGTGCAGGGCCTGGTTTTTGGTAGCAGGTGGGACTAGAGGGGTGGCTTCTGTGAGAGGTTGCTGGAAACTTCCTCCACATGTGGCAGAGAAAATCCCTGATGGGTCCAAAGATGGACATGCTGCTGGTCCAAACTGGGCCAATTAGAGATGATGGTAATGCCTCTGTGATAACAGATGAAAGAAAGAAAAGAAAAGAAAAGAAAAGGAAAGGAAAGGAAAGGAAAGGAAAGGAAAGGAAAGGAAAGGAAAGGAAAGGAAAGGAAAGGAAAGGAAAGGAAAGGAAAGGAAAGGAAAGGAAAGGAAAGGAAAGGAAAGGAAAGGAAAGGAAAGGAAAGGAAAGGAAAGGAAAGGAAAGGAAAGGAAAGGAAAGGAAAGGAAAGGAAAGGAAAGGAAAGGAAAGGAAAGGAAAGGAAAGGAAAGGAAAGGAAAGAAAAGAAAAGGAAAAGAAAAGAAAGAGAAAAGAGACAGACACACAATACAACACACAGATCATCAGCAGCAAACAGCCATGAGTTTATTATGGGGCTTTGCAGCTGATTGGAGGGGACCTCTCTCTGCCCAGATCTCTGGCCAGTGGTGTATCTTCACCTCAGGTGGAACGGGGTTGGTTGCAGTCTCAGTTACCTCTTCTCTAGAATGAGCAAAGTCGGCTGAATTGGATTTGTTATGGCCAGATTTATCTTGCTCAGCTACAGACTAACTGTACTGACACAATTTTGCAGTTGTAATTGTGGCCAGAGAAGAGTGGAATGGGAACTTTTAACAGGAACAACTCTGCAGACACCAAGGTCAGTGAAGGAGGAGGGGGAGGAGCTGCTGCAGGCACTGGGGCGAAGATTCCCCTGCAGCTCTTGGTGCAGACCATGATGAAGCAGCTGTGCCCCTGCAGCCCATGGGGATCCATGGGGATGCAGGGATCGACCCTCAGCACCATGGAGAGCACCATGCTGGAGCAAATGGATGTCTGAGAGGAGACCCTGACCCTACAGAAGCCCATGGAGAGTGAACCCCATTCTGGAGCAGCCTGTCTGTGAAGGACTGCCACCATGGAAGAGTGGCCCACACTGCAGCAGTTTGAGGGGTACTGTAGCCTGTGGGATGGTCTCCCATTGCAGCAGTTGGCAGGAAACTCTTGATCTCATCTTGGAGAAGTTCACAGAGAACTGTCTTCTGTGGCAGGGATCCCACAGTGTAGTGAGAGAACGACTGCTTACCTTGAGCTGTGGAGAAACCGTGGGGCCCCCATTCCCTGCCTCTTTGTGCCTCTGGGGTAGGTGGTAGAGCTGGGGTGCTATAATTTGGAGTAAGCGATCCTTGAAAGTCAGACAGCTTCCCAGGGTCATCTCCCATGGGATTATTGGGAAGTAGAGTCCTGAGTGGGGGAAAATATGCTCCCTTAAATCCAAGGCTGTGATCCTTCAATTTTCTGGTTTTATCCCTAAAATCCATTATTTTACATTAACTGCAGCCAAGACTGTTCCCAGATTTCACATCTAAGGCCAGTTCCTCCTTGTTTGTAAGTATCAGGTCCAGAAGAGAATTTTGTATTTTTTGCTCCTTGGTCAGCCATGTCAGGAAGTTATCAGCAGCACTCCTGGAGCATAACATTAATTTAATCTTCTTTCTGAATGGATTTTGTCTTGTAGTTGATTTTGAGCAGCAATGAAATTTCATTTTGCTTCAACTCTTATAACTGTGGATGCTCAGAGACAGGATTCAGTTCAAGATAAGGACAGCCAAGTGAGCTTGTTGCCTGTCCTTTAGGCATCTAACTTGGTAATAAGTGTATTGTTTTTTATATATAATTTAATGTATGAAGTGTGTTTGTTTGGGCTATTACAATATATTTAGAATATAGGAAGATTTCCATATGTAAGTATCTACATTTAGACATCCTAATTTCAAACTCATGTCAGACCAGATATGAACTCCCACTATGTCTTTTTCCTCAACTGACATAACACAGGATGCTAGTTTATATTTTAACTCTTCTGTTGAATACAGCTGGGAAAAACAAAACAAGGCAAAACAAAACAAAAACCAAAACCAAATCCACAACAAAAAAAAAAAGCCAAAAGTCATTACTTAAAAAGTAATGAAAGGAACAGATACATTTAAATGTATTAGGGGACAGAATGATCAAAAAACCTTTGCATTAGAAAACTAACTTAATGATTTTATGAAATTATTTTATTTCTTAAGTAAAATATGAATGCTTAAATCAGATAGGAAAGAATGAAGATAATTCAGATTAGGCAATAAAGCAAAATAAAAATGTGACAAAAGAAAAAAACACAGAAAAACCTAAATAATTTTTGCTTTGTAAATCATGCCCAGAAAAGCATGATAGCAGTTTCCTAGATGCAGCGGAAAACTGGAAAAAGTAATGATCATAAGAGTCATGAAAAATTATGTACAAGAAGTCTTCGATGTGACCTACATGCAGACTTCCAGTATCCAAAGAGAGCCTGCAAGAAAGCTGAAGAGGGACTTTTTGCAAGTGTAGATAAGGAGTCTGGATCTATGTGAAAATACTGTAAGATCAGAATATAGCACAAGTTTAGCAAAGTGCAGAACAAGCAGTGAACAACAGTACACTGAAAATCAACAACTCTGAAAAAAATAATAAATTATTCATTGCAAACATCACACAGCACAGCAAAAGTTACTACTTTTTTCCCTCATTACTGCACATGATTTGAACTTTTTGAAAGCAGACTCCAAATCAGACAGCTGTTCATAACATGTGGAGAGGGAACAAGTGGCTCCAGTAGGATCTCATGAAAGCTCTCGATGCTTCTTTCTGAAGTTATGAACACTTCATTGCAGAGGAAAAAGCATTACCTCATTGTATGAACAGCAAATAGACAGTTGCATATTGTCAATTTCACTGTCCTGGTAAATGAAAAATGAAAAAGTCTTGAAAAGACATGAAGGAAAGTCCGTATTGTATTAAAGGCTGTATGTTGATGGCTGAGTTTATGCAGATTTGTTGCATCTATATGCAGACAATGCTTCAGATTCTTAAACAGACAACAAAAAAGTTGTAATTTGGATGGTTTACAATGTAAATTCAGTTTTCCTTGCATGAGAGGCTGAGGATAACAGAGAAATTGAGACTAAATATATTGCCTATTATTTCCTTCTCCATCATAATCCTTTTTTCTCTGTCTCATTATGCTGCATTATCTTTATTTTGGATCCTTTATGTGCATTTATTATGATAAATCTTCTGTCATTTTGTTCTACTATTAGTCAATTTAACCATCAATCTGTGCAGTCATTTTTTTCAGATTAAAGCTGTATTTTAACCTACATTTCAGATTTATTGGAGCTGAAACATTTTAGCATGAATTATGCCTAAATAATATATATATATATAGATATTGTCTGCACATAAAATCTGCTGTCGCATTCAGAATCAAGGTGGAAGACAGTTATTGAGAGATAATTGTTGCTATTTATGGGAAATGGGTTCTCATTAAAAATCAAGGTTAAATGAAGAAGTTAGTTCTTTCCTGGGAATGAAATTCACATTTTTCTTTTAAAGTGACAGCTTTCAATAGCAATAAAATCTATATTCAAATTTGCTGTATAATAGACCTCCTTCCTTATTAAATTTTTTTTTGGACTTAATGAAACAAACTTCTTAAAGTTTCCTTCTGCTCATGCTTGGCTTCCTTCCTAAAGCAAATGTTTCTGGAACCTTAGAAGAAAATCTCTTTAGCCACTTCATAATTATAAGATTATGAAATATATATTCCCATATAAATGCTAAATTCTGAATACCAATTTCTTGGTGGAGTAGATCATTGAAAACCAAATTTTTTAACTTCCAGTTAGGATATGTAAATAGTCTAACGGTGAAAATAAAATAATCTAAAGACCCCAAAAATGTGTGAAAAAGGTAAAGAAGGGATATTTCCCCAGTAAATATTTCCTAAATTATTTTTTCCTTCAGCTCAAACCTTGAGGCAAAAAATTATGATGGTCAGATACTTTTATAAGGAAAAGGATTAAAATAGAAATTGTAATGAGTCCCGATGATTTTGTGACTGTACCACTACTGAGAAAAGTTTCAGTTCCTCAGTGGCAGAGTAAATTCACATCTACCTGAAAGAGAATGGTAGCCATTCAGAATGACAGGCTATATATTTAAGAAAACAAAACAAAACCAAAATTAAAAAAAAAAAAACAAACAAAACCCACAAACAAACAAACAAAATTCAAGGTAAAATTTAGTATTGCTAAAGTTGCTAACTTTAAGTTGGAGTATTCTTGAAAGAAATAGCACATGAAGTTCTTGATATAGATATTCAGAAGGAAGCACTTTTATGACTATTATCTTGGAAAATACTCAAAGAGATATTTCTGCTCTAATGCATTTTCTGGTTTAAATATAATTGTCAGCTGATGCTATATTTGAGACACTTTTTTAATGATAATTTCAATTGTGTGTTCTAGATCAAACTGAGGTCAAATGTGCAAAGACAATAGCTAAGGAAATAATCTTCATGCAGTTCCAAATGTCAATTTCTATATTGACAATTTTTGATACACAGAATAGAGAAACTTTTTAAAGAACTATAATGTGGTAAGAAATAACCATTTATGAAAAGGTCCTGTGGTCAACATATTCTTTTGCTGAAGCTCTTGTTTTGAAAGTGCTAGGAGAGCTAGAAATACAAGAACTTCATTAAAAGTCTTGAAGAAAGATAATGATTAAATTTCCCATTTTCCATTCTTGGGGTATTAAAGGAGTATTTTTGATCAAATTAATTTGATTTTCTCTAGATATTGAACTCTTGATGAAACTTTCTGTTTGGATATTTCTAGACTCTTTTGATTTACTTTTTAGAAAAATAGAGAAAAATGAAATGGCTATAAAAAATATCCATGACTAATGGCTTACAAATTGTTGACAGCAGGTTGTTTAAGATAATTGTGCAGAAATAACTGAGGCAAGAAAGAATAAAACTCTCCAAACTACAGCAAAGCCAGTGTGAGGTCTACCTAGAGAGCAAATCTCCTAAACCCAGCAATTCATTCTCTTCTATTTTTCTCAGTGCATGTGTTGCCTTCAAAACAATTCTACCCAAGAGAGACACAATCGCTGTTTTAATTACAACTCACAAAAGAGAAAGCAACAGATGTATAAACATATTTTAAGTATTTATTAAATATCTGCTGAATTGTTATAGTCCTGTTGGCTCATTAGTAAACTCTCCATGGATTAGCTACCGATTCCCAACACCTTCATCTACAAAGACGTAGGGAAGATTTGCATTCTCACCTTATGTACACTCATTATAATTTCTTTTATATGTTGCTAATTATAAGACCTTATATTTCTTCGCTCTTTTCTTCTTGGTAAGGTCTCACAGAATTGCTGACTATAAAAAATCTATAAAAGGATCTATAAATATACCAAACTATTGAGCTCTGTTTCAAACTGATCAAGGTTAAGAAGCATTGACTAAAAAATAAAGCAAAAACAAGGAAAAAAGGAGATGAAGGAGTAGGAAAAAAGGCCTCAGTTCTTGGAAAATAAGGTCTGTGAGGATTTTTCTTATAATGCCAAGGATAATTGTGATCCCACACCACAGAGATTTAGAATTTCCTGGAAGAATATTCTTCTTTTGTATACATCTCTGAATATCATTCAAGACTGACAAACATCTAGATGTGACAATTTCTTAATAAGCATAATCAGGAATAACTACCATACATTTTCTATAATAGTATGCAAACTTTTAAGAGGGCACATTGCAAATTTCACTTTCTGGACCCATGAGGGATTGTGTTAAAAGTGCATGACCCTCTGAAGGGGAAGACAGAGCTTTTTGCCACTTATTTTCCCCACCATCCCACAGAATGACCAAAGGTATAAAAAGAATTTAATCCATATTATATTAATCTCTCACAGTGCTTCACATCAAGAGAAATTAGTAGCTTCCTCCTGTAGCTTTCACAAAAATGTGATAACTATCCAATATTCCTTTTGTTTTCCTCGACTGTTTAAGCATTCCATAGGTTTGCAGTACTTGAACCATAATGCAAGGATATGTCTATCCTGAAAAATATTCTTAGCAGGAATGACTGAGATAAATTGAACAAAGAACGATATTCATTGCGTTAAGAAGCAGCTATACACCAGGATTCTTTTGCATTTGAATTTTTCATTTGTGAGATAAAAATTTCATATTAAGTAAACATACTGGGCATGAGTCAGTTTCCTAAATATAAGAATTCAATTTAATTTAGGTGCTGGAAAAGTATTTTCTCTGGTCTTCACTTGCTGCTGAAGAATGAAAATACCTCTTGGTCATCTGAGTTAAATGCAGATGCCTAATACATGGGAAGGACATTTCAAATGGTACTAGTTGGCTTTATCTGAGTAAAAGAAACAAGTCTCAAGGGTGGGATCACTTTTGAGATTAGGATTATTAAACTTAAATTTGTATATGTAGATATTCACATGTACTTGGGAGTCTAAACATCACTGTATATCTCAGGTGTACAGATGATGTAAAGAAAAATACACATGGCCAGGCTCCAGTTTTCTACCCAAAACATGAGTGGAAACATCCTCCAAGCTACAAGTCGCTGCCAACCAATTTACAATATTTTTTATTTTTATTGTGGGTATGGGTATTTTGCTTATAAGTAAATGAACAAGTAATGTGTTTTCCTTTTTTTCTTTTTTTAAGAGAATTAAGGTAGAAGAAGAGACATTTTTAAGGCCTATGGGGAAAATATCAAAGTAGTTACATTTCTCGAATACACAGGAACTGTCAGAAGACATGTAGAGGAACCTGAGATGGGTCATAGTTTTTTATTGAATCCATGATTTTCGGAACAAAGTGGAATTATGGATTACCATTTCCAGGCTCAGCAAGTAAGTTATTTTTCTGAGCTCATTCAAGGATGGAGAGATATAGGCAGCAGCATGTTTTTATGAAAAATATTCTTTTCATGGTAACTGGATATTTCTGCCCTTCATTGTTTGCCTGAGTTCCTTCTTGAGGACTTTCCTGAGGGCTCCATGAAATTTCCAGCAATGAATTAAAAGTGAGTAACTGAGGTTGTTATATCTCCTGTGTTTCAGTATGCTTACACTGAGCATACAATGGGCTGAAAACTGCTCCAGGTTTTGAACTGATTCAGGAGTGATCAAATTAGTTTTATCTTAGATGTAATAACAGCATCCAGTGTTTTGTAGTGTAGGTGTTTTGGTTTAAACCCAGTCAGCAACCCAGCACCACACAGCCAGTCGCTCACTCAGTCTCTCACCAGTAGGGTCAGGGAGAAAATCAGAATGGTAAAAGCTAGAAAAACATGTGAGTTGAGATAAAGGCACTTAAATAGGGAAGGGCAAAGCCACAAACATAAGGAAAGAAAACCAAGGAATGAATTCATTTCTTCCCATGGGCAGGCTGGTGTTCAGCCATTTTCAGGAGAGCAGGGCCCCCTCACATGTAACAGCGACCTGGGAAGACAAATATAATCACTTCAAATTTTCTCTCCTCCTTACTACTTCCCCCAACTTTATATACTGAGCATGATGCCACGTGGTCTGGAATATCCTTTAGGTCAGTTGGGCTCAGTTGTCCCAGCTGTGTCCCCTCCCAAATCCTCGTGCCTCCCCAGCCTCCTCACTGATTAGATGGAATGTAGCAGAAAAGGCCTTGACTTTCTTCAAGCACTGCTCAGCAATAACAAATCATGTTTTTGCTATCCACACTATTTCTAGTAGAAATCCAAAACATAGATCCATATTACTTACTGTGGAAAAAAAATAACTCTATACCAGCCAAAACCAGTACCAACATAAAAAATCAGACATATATCTATAAGAAAATAAAAGAAACCTAGGGCCTACTCCTGAAGTCAGACTGTGGTGGGTTAACCCTAGCTGGGTGACTGGTGTCCACCAGAGTCTCTCTGCCACACCTCTTGTCAGCTGGAAAGTAGAGAGAAGACTTTATGAAAAGATTGAGAAGGATAGGGAGACATCACTCACCAATTATTAACGTGGGCAAGGCCGACTTGCTTTGGGGAAATTAATTTAATTTTCTACCAATCAAATCAGAATAGAATAAGATGAAATAAAAAAAAAAAATTAAAACACCTTCTCCCTCTCCCTCTCTTCTTCCTGGATTCCACTCATGATTTCTCAGTGGCATGAGGGGAAGGGAATGGGGGCCGCAGTCAGTTCATCCAATGTCTCTACCTCTCCTTCCTCCTCACAGTCTTCCTCTGCTCTATTGTAGGGTCCCTCAAACAGGTTGCAGATCTTCATGAGCTGTTCCAGTAAGAATCCCTTACATGGAAACAAATTGCTCCACCGTGGGTCCTGTGGGGTCACAAGTCCTGCCTCTGAAAGTGCTGCATCCTGGGCTCCTCTCCTTCCCAGGGTCACAGGTCCTGCCAGGCACCTGTTTGAGCATGGGCTTCCCATGGGGTCATGGTCCCTTTCAGGCATTTAGGACTCCAGCATGGAGTCCTCTGCAGGCTGGAGAGGAATCTCTGTGCCTGGAGCATCCCCTCCCTGTTCTTCACTGGCCGTGGTTTCTACAAGGCTGTTTCTCTCACATACTCACTCCTCTCTCTGGCTCCTGCTTTCCAATATTTTGTTTTCCCCTTCTTAAACAGGCCATCCCAGAGGCACTGCCACAGCCACTGGCAGCCTTAGCTTTGCCCAGGAATGAGTCTCTCTTGGCTCTATCTCTCTGCCTTAGATGGTATTGGCTGCATTGAACTCAGGGAAAACTTCTGGTCTCTTTTCGCCATCCCTGTAGCTGAACTGCTGCCAAAATCTTGGATTGCAAGCACTGTATACAGACCTGTATTGGATCAAATTTCTTTGGTGTCAACATAAATTTTACTAGAAATTTCCCATTTGTACTCAAAGATCGCATTTGTACCTTGATGTCTGCAATACCCCAACATATTGATTACTCTGTGTGTCCAAACCAGAATTTTATGTTATTTCTGTATTGGTAGATATCAGTAAGACAGTATACCTTCTGAGGTAGTAGCTTTTCCAACTACTAAAAAATCACCAAGCCATTGATGGTTTTTTTCTAAAGCAATATATTCAGTATAGCAGAAGTAACATTCATAGTATCAGTATGCCAGAAGTAACATTCATAGAATTCGGAATCTTTCCCTTTAAGGGGGATATACTGCTTCATTCCAGTCATCTCTCTGGTAACACTGTTCATTGTGCTCCATTACTGAGCAGCAGAACCTGTAGCAGCCATGTGAGGGCTCTGATGGACGAGGCAGGATACTCTGGCCCCCAGGTGCTATGACTGGTGAAATGCTCAGGTAGACTAGGTATGAGAGACTAAGCAATTAAAAATGGCCAACTCCCTTTAGCTTGGTAAATTAAATTAGTAAGGGAAGAAGGGAAGAAGTTCAGGATTCCAAACACATTTTTATCACAACTCATTTTTGCTGTCCACCACATGGGATGATGCATCATTCCTTCATCAATATTCAGCAAAATTGGCAGAAAGCTCACAGTCATTTTATTGCCAGAATTACTGATTCATTTTCTGCAAAGTAGCAATCCCAGATCTGTTGTTTACTACAGGAATTTCTTTGGGGAATAATTTTAATAATGGCATGACTTGTGGTCAGGGGACTAATATAACTACATAGGCAGAAAGAAAAATTGTACTCAAAAGTGCAAAACAATTGTGACTAATGAATGGTAAATGTAAGCAAAAATGGGCCTGATCCTCCATTGTTTAGAATGCGGCAATGCAAGCATAAAAAATCTTCCCAGACTGTCATGTTTTAAATTTCCAGAGGTTAGAAAGTGCACAAAACAAGAAAGTGCTATGGAATATTGCCTTCTAACAGACAGAACTCGAGAATGCATACTAATTTAAATGAATGGCTATGCATTTTGACTAAAGAATGCTTGAGGATGAATAATCTGCTGACTTTTTGCACATCTTCAAAGATATCCCAAAAAGGAGTTTGGGGGAAAAAAAATTAAAAAACTTCAAAATAAGTGTCCTAAATAACTGTATGATTTTTTTTCCAAACAGATGTTCTATGAGGAATTTGCAATGAAATCTTACAAAGAACTCAGGTGACAATTTAGATATAAAACATTCTTTCAAACAAGTCAAAGCCACCACAGAGAAGCAAAATGTCTTTTTTTTTTTTTCATCAGTGTTCACTGTGGAAAAATCAGGGAGGTTCTTTCACTGGAACTCTTTTTTATTGGAGACTCAGCAGTTGTGCCTGAAATTGGCTGGAAAAGAGGTTATGAAGCAGACTGACAAAATAAGCAGTAACAAATTGGAAGGACTACATGGCATTCACTCAAGTGTTCTAAGATAACTCAAGGATGAAATAGCTAAATTACTAATGGTAGTGTGTAACTTCTCTCTTCAAAACTGCTGTTGCATCTTAGGACGGGGAAATGATAAATGTGATGCCAGAGGAGATCTGAAAAATGTCTCTCTGTGGCAGGTTGTGGCATAGTTGACAGCTAAGTGACCAACAAGCCTCTCTATCATTCCTCCTTCTCAACAGAACAGGGGGATAAAATAACAGATTAAACACTTGTGGGTTGACATAAGTGTAGGGAGATCACTCAGCAATTATCTCCATGAGCAAAACAGACTTGGTGAAATTTATTACCAATTAAAGAGGCTAGGATAAAGAGATATATATTTTCATACCTCTCACTCCCAGTTTCTGAACAGCATTTTTACTCTTTTTTCAACAGGTTTTCACAGAGGCACAGGCAAAATCATTGCTGAGCTCAGCTTTGGCCAGAGGTGTGACTGTCTTGGAGCTGGCTGGAACTGACTCTGTTCAACATGAGGGCAGCTTCTGACATCTTCTGACATCTTCTCACAGTAACCAGCACCTGGGCACACACACTAATTATATCTGAATATGCAAACAAATAAACAATTAGAAAGAGGAGGCAAAATTAAGCAGCCTTCTCTTGCAGAGCATTTAGACTGTAATGGATTTGTGTTGGCAGAATATTTTTTTACACTCATTTGTATATAACCTAAGAAAAGAGATCAACAGTCAAGCGACAGTCTTTCCAAGTATGAAGTAATTCAGTGCAGGGTGGAGAGAGTTCAGCTTTGAAAACTTTGATGAAGCCAGTAAGAATTTGAATGACTATGTTAAAAAAAAATGTGAGATAGAATAAATTATGATAAATGTAAAGTAATCTACATGGGGAAACCAATAAAGGGCACTGAGCTGGCCATATTACCTGGGGGAAGATTTTGGTTTTGTGACAGTCATTTCTAATGCTCGGCAAATGTGAGATCAGTTGTTAGAAAGTAATAAAGAAATACAGGATGAAACAGAAAATCTCATTATTCCATTGTATAATTTCATGTTTCTGGTGTGTTTTGAATACTATACAACCTTAGTCTCCACACCTCAAAATGATATAATAGAATTAGAAAAAGCTCACGAAGGAGCAAAACCTCTGGTTAAAAATGTGTAAACATTTCCATATAAGTAATGATTTAACAAGGCAGAACAAAACAGGAACCGGTATGGAATGTGGGAAATAGTAAAGAAAAGAAAATTTCCAGAAAGCTGTAAGAGCAGGCCTTAGAAACAGAAAGAACAGAAAACTTAGAGATAGGATGCAGCTGCAAAGTCTGGAAGTAGAAAAAGGTACAATAGTACATCAAGCAAGGACATGAAACAATAGCTTGAGTTTTAGGCTGGGTTAAGATAGACCTTAAGACTGCAGAAAAATATGCTTAGCAAGACAGTAGAAGGTTTTAGGTTTAATAATGAAGTATTGTGCATTGTTAATAGAAAGCATACAAGCAAGCATTGTGTGAAGCAAGTGTAGACGCGCCTTTAGAGATTGGATAGAACACTTGTCTGTAAATTTTAGGAATATGCTATTGGCTAGAAAGTTTTTAAAATTCTCTAAAACAAAGAAATCTTTGGTTGCTGCTGCTGTCAGGATGTGAACTGTTGCCATCTTTCTCTTGTCTCAACACATAATGAGGCTGATGCTGCAATAAAGCTCAAGGAACATGTCCCAGCACCCACATGCCATTCATGAAAAACCACCAACACATGGCAGAAATTAGGTGGTGGATTTAATAAACATCCACAAAATCACAAGTGCTATAGATAGTTGAGATCAATCATTCCTGTTTTCTTCCTATCTACTATCAAATAAAGCTAAGGAGAATTAGATTCAGAATAAAGGGTGAACTTTTAGGTGTTTTGAGCTTTTCTTCCTCCATATAATATGTAGTGGAATAATGAAACTCTTTGTCAAAGAATTCTGTAGACTGTAAAAATGTAAATAGGTCCAAGGGCATATTAGATACTTCTGTGAAAGAAAAGTTTATTAAGCATTACTGAATAGGCAGAGCACATCTGATTCAAGATATTTCCCAAGTTGAAAAATAAAATTAAACACTAAAAGGCAGTGAAGTAATTCAGGAAATTTCATATATGCTTGCTCCATTCTTCCTTCTGCAGTGTCTGCTTATTCCTGCTAGTAGGAAAAAGTTGCTGGGTGTGTACTTTTAATCTGATTTAATGCCATCAGTGTCATAGTCTTTTATTTAATTTCTTGTCCAGGGTTAGACGTACCTTGATTTGGTCAATATCCCATTCTTGCAATCAGATCTGTGTGGTGTATAAATTCTGCTTGATGCTCTCTGGGGAGGGGAGGTGGAGAGGGAGGTGCTGATCTTGTGGCATTTGCTGGTGTCCCCAGGACGAAGGAGGAATTGAAGATCTGACTCCGTGTTCTTAGGAGGCTAATTTATTATTTTCTGGTGTTATATTATATAAAAGAATGCTATACTAAATCTATACTAAAGAACAGAGAAAGGATGCAAAGAGAAGGCCTAATAAGATACTAATTAAAAGCTCATGACTGACTCCTCAGTGTCCCAACACAGCCAGATGGTGATTGGTCATTAAGTAAAAACAATTCACATGTTGGATAAACAATCTCCAACCACATTCCAAAGCAGCAAAACACAGGAGGAGCAAAGGAGATAATATTGTGATGCTTCTCAGCTTCCCAGGAGAAGAAATCCTGGTGAAAGGATTTTTCAGAAAATATGACAGTGACATGATCTCCCTGATATCCAGCAACAGGATGTGGGGAAATGGTTTAAAACTGCATCAGGAGACATTCACATGTGACAACAAGAAACATTTCTTTATTGAGAAGGTGCTCAAAAACTGTAACAGGCTTGTTAGAGAGGTGGCTGCTGCCCCAGGCGCCTCTGTGTTTGAGAAGCATTTAGACAATGCCCTTAAAACATGCTCTAACTACTGATTAGCCCTGGTCAAAGAGTTGGAGTAGATGATCATTGTAGAACCCTCCCACTATTCTTATCTATTTAAAATTATATAAAATTATAAACCTAGCAGAAGTATTCTTATTTAGAAAAACTGTAAAATATTAACTATCTTTTTAATTATCACTTCTGTAAAAAAAACCCAACCCTACTCCTAATGTGGGAAACATTTCAGTGTCACATTAAAAAGCAACAACAGTAATTCATTTCACACCCATATAACTTTCATGTAAATCACGATTTGGAGGTCTTAGAGAAGAAAATGAAACACAAATCAATGACATTTGACTAGTGATTGCACTCCCACTCACTTCACTCACTTTACTTCTAGTTTGAGAAAAAAATAAAACTTTTGGAACGTGGCAGCTACATCTCGCTTTAACTCAAGTGTTCTTAACAGCAAATATTGAAACACTTAATGAAATTCACCAAAAAACCCATACTTTTTTTCAGATCCTGGTGCTATATGTAACACTGAAACAGGTTTTCTTAGATTTTTATGTGTGTTTCAGAACTTCTTGGAAGAATGGCTGAAGAATTATCTCAATTTCTTGCAACAATCAAAGCCTAGTAGGTAAAGCTAAGCATGATGGGACACTTTTCAATAGTAGCTATATTAGGATAAATCTAGACTAGTCACCTTGATTTCTTTCACTATTGTACCTCTATATGTGCCTCAGTATGTTAATTTTATTTTGAAAAAGACTAAAAAAAAAGATAAAATCGTCTTTCTCTTTCAGCTCTTTTCTCATTAAATCTAGTCTGAGTATCTTTTGTCTCTTCCATTAGAGTCAGACATAATCATACCCAAAAGACCAACATATCCATCGCTGTTCAGCTGCTGTAGTGCTCTTCACTCTGCAGGAAGCAAGATTACTTTATCAGCAGGAGGTTTTCCGCTAAATCCATTGAAAAGTTGATATCCTTGAGGAATATTTTATATAATTATACAGAAGTATCAACAGAGGCAAATGTCAGCAGAGCCAGCAGCATTATAAAGGGTTACAAATAGGAGAACATGGATCCTACTGGAAAGGCTGTCAATCTCAAGGAGTGCTGAAAGAGTTGAATGTTTTAGTCAAAGAACTGTTATTTGTATTTCACAGATCCTCTTGGTTTATTTTTTAAATTGTTTTCCTGTTAATTTCGTTAGAGATAAATTATATGCAGCTAGGTGAACTACCTGGCCATCTTTTGATTTGCATTCTGTAAATAAAGGATATAAACTTCAATATAAAGAATATATTTTTTTCTATATTCCAGTCCTATACTATTTCCCCCAGTGATTGTTATGATGAAAACAAGCCCCATCAACTCTTATAAGCCTCACACATCCTTAATTTAGTCTAGGCATTCTTTTCATAAAGTTGTTCCTCAATTCTGTCAAAAGCAGACCCAACCTTGACAAAGTTTTCTAAATAAACAGAATGTTTTATATTTTAGTAGATATATCTGGCTCTGGTAGGTGGAGCTTATTGTCAGTGCTAGAGAGATTAAGGCAAATCCATCTCTGTACGTCTGTGACCAATGTTCAGCATTGCTCAGTTTAGGGTTTCAGTAAGATGAATGTTAAAAAAGTCCTGAAATTATTGAGTGAAACATTGTTGGTTTTGGTCAGTTTTGGTTTTTTTTAAGTAGCAGACAACATGCCAATTTTAAACTTTGTTCATTCTTATTAATGTAAGGAAACAATCTAATTACAGTTTTTAATGAAAACCATATTATAAATAAATATAGTCTAAATATTCACTAGAAAAGAAAGTATATCTCTTTACTGAATCCATACTTTTGCTAGTTTTCAGATAGCTTTATTTAAGCAATAAATTTTGCCTAAGAAAAGACACACATCTTTGATTAAACAGTGTTTATGAGAAAAGAAGGTGTAAACCAGGTTTTTCTCAATCACTATTAGGCAAAAGTGTTTCTTTTTGTTGGGAGTACACAAACATAACAATGTGAAGAGTGTTCTGAGAAGACTAAACATATTGGGCAAACCCCAAAATTTATTTGAGTCTTAAATAATACTTGGATCTAAATTCAAAGACAACCACATGGATTTCCTAAAAATATTCAATTACTAACTCACTTTTTTTTATCCTTTTGAATGCTAGCTTTTTTAAACTTACTTCAATTTTTTGCCATCTTTAAGTAGTTTAATTTAAAGCCCTGGATTCCTACCAAATTATAATGTCTCTCGTATTTGCAAAGTGCTCTACAGGATATTAAATGTCTGGCCTCTGTTAAGTATTAACCACAGACATTAAGAAGAGTAAAAAGCAGAGTAAAAAAATGTCTTAATTAAAAAAAACTTACATACAGATTATAGATTATATATTATAGATTGCAGACTATAGATTATGTGTTGATTTTAACCAGGTTTTTTCATCAAATGAACTACCACTAAAAAAAATTATAATAATTTATTGGAAGTTTGATTAATATTAATGTAAAACTGTTTTATTTGATCACCAATGAGGTTAAAAAAAGGAAATTTATTTTAACCAGACTTATACTAATGATTAAGATATATTTTGTCTTACACTTTGTTATTAATGGTCAGGTTTTATATAATTTCTCTTTCAACTGGCTGTGGCAAGTGGTTTAATCTGATTAAATTGATTTAATCTGACAGGTTTTGGTGGATTAGATTGTGATGACTTGATAGATTTACATAGAGAGTTTCCGTAACCCATGGACAAAGTTTATGGATGTCAGCTAAAGAAATTACACCATCCAAGATCTTCATACAAAACACATAAGAAGTAGCTTCTTTTTAATTTTATTTTATTTTTCTCTTCCAATAATTTATCTTTTTGTTTGGTGGATTTTTTGTTTAGTTTTTTTTGCTCATTTTTCTGTTCATCAACTTTAAAATTAAATATAGTCATAATTTTGTAAATATGGGTCTGAGACTTAAGGAGAAACAAAACTTATGGACAAAACCAGACAAATGGACATAGCTAGAGCTCTGGTAACACTGTAGAAAGATAATAATTGTGGCTGTGAATTTAGGACTTACCCTGGAGCCACTCAATATACAGAGCTCAAGTAATCTCCATTATTTAATTAAACAAAAAGATAGGTCAATTTTGCTATCTGAAATATAACTGAAAACAAAAAATTATAAAGGTAATTGTCAATATGAAAGAAACCAGCTTGGTTGTGGAAGACCAGACTTCAACATCTGATTTATAATTATATGTTTTCTGCTTTTTGTTTTTCAGCTCCCATACGAAAATTTCTCATTTTGCTATGTGTTGCTAATGGCTTACTGAATGCTTAGTCAACAGAGAAGAAAGCTAAGTTAAAATAAAAAAAAAAGTCAAGAGGAAAACATCCTCTTTTTTATTCTAGGTGCATCCATTTATAGCATTAATTTAATATTCTTCAGTACACATTCTAAAAATCTATGCTGTGGCAGTGCAATTTTGTACACACAGAATTTAAAAAAAAATTTAAGTAGAAAATATGGGTATTTTTAATGTGTGTCTGTTAGTTTGAATATTCACTTTTCACTTTATTTATACAAGAATGAAGTTATTGAATACTGTAGTTACTGTCTTTGGTGAAGTGCAATCTCTGTCACCAATAGCATCCTCCAAATATGGACAAGTATGAGGGCTGCAAGGCAGAAAAGGTACTCAAGCTGTTTGGCTACTGACTAATTTCCCTTTAAAAAAGATGGTTTAAAGAAGACAAAGGATCATACAATACGTTTTAAACTTTAACAGTCAAGTGTTGGGAAACCTCACATACATAACAGATTATACTGTGTGTATAGGATTTGCCACCTCAGAGTATATGGACACTGAAAACAGACTTTTTGTATAATTTTCCTTTTTACAAAGAATTTTTTTTTAACTTTTCTTAATCTTCTTGAACTTTAAGTACCACATGAGCTTTTATTCAGAGAAGTTAATTATTACCTGCTACACTGCATGGCTTATAATTATGAGATGTTATTTAAAGCTCATTACATGTAAAAACCTGAAAGAAACAGCTCTTCCTTCCTGTGTGTTTGAAAGAGACTTCTAGTTTGTATCTGTTTGATTACAAACTCATTTATACTTCATACTTTATAAAACACTATAATCTAATTACAATCTAATTAGAGAATATTGCAGAACCTGGATCCAAATATAACATGCCATTGAGCATAATATGTGTATCCTTGATAATTTAATTGTTGCCATAAATTCTTTGTCAACTTCCAGAGGTATGCGACAAGAGCAATTGCCTCTTTCAAGGTGACTTACAAGGGACTGCTGGGACACAATACTTTGCAATTTATCATGACATTAATGCAAATCTGAAACCAGAAGATGGTGATCATTCACTACCCTTGTGAATCTAGGTTGTTTTATCTACGTGAGAGATGAGGCCTAGGTGCATGATATTAGATATTCTAAACAGCTATCGTCAGCATGTGAAGTTGTTTTTAATAGTATATATATCAAATTAAAAGAAATAGGTAAGTCAGGTAGGTTTTGAACCTTGACATTTAAAAAATGAAGAACTCTCAAACAAAGAAAATATTGGAAATTTCAATTTTCCTGTGTTGCTATTGAAAGATTTCTTAGTAATACTGTCACAAGTAAAACAACACCATGCTATTCACAGTTTTGAGTCATTCAACTGTTCTGCCGTTTGTTCATGGTATCAACAGCTTGATTCATTTCTGCAGTTTGTTAAGGACCTTGAAGCGTGATTCCTCTCTTCCTCCCTTCTTTTAAAAGATTAAATTTGTTTTCAAAAAGCAGCTGGTGAATTATCAATAATTTTCAAGTTCTTGAAAGTGATTGAATCAACATAATCACATGGTACAAATGAACAGGTGCTGTACACACAACTTCAGACACCTCAGAAAATGATTAAACCAGGATGAATAAGCTCAGCTAGAAAAGGTAACCTTTTTGGAATTCCATCAGTTTTAAAATACTAGGACATTCTGAAAATTATTTTATTCAAAGCATGGAGAATTGGTTACTATAAATCAAGCTCCATTTAAATCTCCCTTCATAATACAGTATTCATAGAATACTGGTAGTTTTATCCCAGTTTAAGACTTAGAGAAAGCAGTGAAGACAAAATGCATTTATTTTAGTCTATGAACAAAGCTGTACATAAACTTTCTCACTTGAGGCAATGTGACGAATAAGATAAACAGAGGCTCTGTACTGGCTGCCTGAGATATGCTTTAAACCATTGCTGGGTTTATGGTGATTATTATCTTGAATGCACCAGTAAAAGGACTTTTACAACTATCCTGATCAGTTCTCATTTCCTAGTCCAGTCAGATCAAAACTACATATTTTTTTATTCTGGCTCATATAAGGGCACTTATCTATGCCATCCAGTATGTGAAATCAACTGGTATGTAACAGATATTATCACACACTATTTTTGATTTAATACAGTGGAGATATGTATATAAAATAATAAATGTTTAATTATACTCTTTCTATTACTTCTAACATAAATTCTTATATAGCAAGCTCTGATTTGTGCTGTAATTTCTGTCACTCAAAAATCAAGACCTTGATTTATTTTATTTCTTTCTCTGGGTGCAATCCCATTTAAATTCCACAGCTGTATATCATGTCTTAAATTCAGGTTCAAGTGGAGATAAGTCATATATATTCACCCCAAAACTATTCCCATTTCCCATAAAGTGCATCTGTGAAAAACTTAGTTGTTCTCTGAAACCTGAATTTAACAGTGCAGAAATAACATGACTTAAGCCACAAAGTAAGAAACTCATATTTCTACAAGACCAGGACACTGTTAAGATCCTGTACTAGACACAAAACAGCACAATGCCATTGACTTGATGATGGAACTTGACAATTCAGGTGAGGATATATACACGACAGGTTCTTTTTCTCTTAAATATTCCTTTAGATCCCTACCCTGTCTCTTCACCAGATTGTGGTATTGTTTCTGTGGTGAAGAAACATGTACATGTTTTCATGTGCAAAGTGTCAGACACTTAACTTCTTCATCTCAAGAAAGTTTTCTGTTTGCAAAAATACTTTCTCAGTCTAGACCTGAGTAATCCAGAACAGTATGAGAGACAATACAGCTGAATAAAGATATTGTCCCAATACTCAGTGTGATGAGATAGACTCCAAGAAAGTTGTAGGAGTTATATTAGAAGGTTATTTTTTTCTTTAGAATCTGTCATGTTCTGGGTTTTGTCAAAAAGTAGTTTGTTTCATGTTAAGGCATAGTGGCCTTTAATTTTGAGGCTTTTCTGTAAGCAGACTTCCAAAGAATGTTGAAGATACAATCCTATCTATCTTCTTCAAGGAAAACCATGATAATGACATATATTAAATTTTAAAAATATATTAAAAACTGCAATTACTTTAAATAAGATTTTTTTTTCAAATGTATCCCTCATCATGACATTTATCAATCTCATGCTACCAACAGGATGTTCCAGTCCTTTGAGCTGCCTGTCTACTCACCTCTGTGTAGGGTTTGAGGTCCTAGAGCAGGAGGGACACACATCAGACCTATTTCCTCTGTAATTCCATGCTCTTTCATTATGAGCAGCCTCCAGCAAAACTTCCTTCTTCTTCTTTGCATGGTCGAAGCACACATGAAAGTTTATCATAGGAAAGCTTACATCAACATAGAAAAAGATATGAAAATTTGCATGACAAAAAGAACTTGTGTTTTTCAGAAAGAGCTCTTCAGTGCAGTTATTATTAATAGAATAGGTAATTATAAATATGAGCAAAGTGATACTCTTCCAGAATATTTTTCGAAGTTACCTGAGTTAATGATCCACTGCACATACCTCAGCTAGATTTGATGGCTTTTGCTTTCTAGAAATCTTTAATGGATTTTGCTCTCTCAATATGTCCCTACATTACTGAACTTTTTAAAACTTTAAGCATTTGTATTTGGACAAATAATTATGATTTTCAAATTAGCTGTGTAAAGAAGGAATATATCCTTTATATCTCCTTTGCCCCTAAGTTTTGTTCCATCTTGAGACCTAATACAAAACTGTCCTACTGAGTGGTTAAAATGCTCTAAGAGTTGCTCAGAAGAGTTGAAACTACATTAAAGACATTAGTTCAAGACAAACAAAATAAAGTAATTTTTTTAAAAACCCCATGGAAAATATGTCTGTATACTGCATGCTTAATCTGTTAATAACTTCTTGTATTTCAAGGATGGATAAATGCTGAACAAGACACTCTTATAATAAGACAATCTAGCTTAATTTAAATTTCTCAACTTTACCTAGCAGGTATAATTGTGTATCAGTCTTCCCTAAATTATTCCAAAAAATGCTCTGAATCTGAATCAATTCCTCCACAGAAGGATGAAACCAGTTGAAAATAAGCAATATTAGTAAATGTATGGAACCATTGCAGTTGCAATAATCCAGGTTTTTTTTCAAAACCCCACACACATACACACTTCCTCCCCTCTCAAAAGGCTGAGCACAGAGACAAGACTACAAACAAAACAAAACAAAAAACCAAAATCAACCAAACAAAATAAATCAAAGCAAGAAGGGGGAATTCCTGTGACAAGTGAATGAGAGAAGCTGAGCTTTCATCAACTTTTAGAAGAATGAGAAAGGGTAACAGTGTTGTCTCCTTTCACAGCTTCCAGCCCATCCCACCCTATAACAGCTATCTTCTACTCTTTTTATGGCTGTTTCTATATTTTTCTCATGGATCTCTAATCTGATTTTTCTTTCAAAACTCTTGTTTCTAATGCCTGAAAACACATAATTTCCAAAAATAACTTAACAATTACAAAAATTAAATGTTTGGTTGTGTATCTCAAAAATACCATTTTGTGGAAAATCAACTTGAAATAGTGATTTGGTAGAATTTTCAGTATGGAGGAATTCTGAAGATTTGACAAATCACCAAGAACTGGCAAAAATTTCAGTCACTTTTATTACTTCTTATCCTTTTCATTCATTATTGATACATGAAGAATAACAATCTCAAGAAAAAAAAAGGGACATAAGATATTGCCTCCAAAGAAAACCATTCTTAAATTCATCTCATTGTTTGTGGCAGTTTTTATAACAGCCTAAGGATGTCTTTGATATGTGCTTTAGCTGGCATTTTTTAATTTAATGTTTATATAATTTATTTTTCTCCAGCAGTACACAGTGTGTCATACTTCAAAGACAGCCAGCATATGACCTCCTGAAGATGACAGCTAGGAAAAAAATTATCCAACACGACCTCTTTCCATAAATATGTACAATATATTATTTCAAATATGATGTACATTTTTGATCTTAATTATTTTTGTATTATTCTCTCAGCTCACCCTTGATTCTTTCCTTGATATTCAGTGTCTGACAGCTTTTTTCCTAATGGTGGGGATTTTGGGAGCAGTTATAAAGAAAGTGCTTTCTCTGCAAAGAGAAACTGTGATGTACTATGTAAAAGATTTAGAATATTTTCACTTACTTCGAGCCAACAGTTTTCATATCCTTTCAGAATAATAGAAAGTCTGCCACTTTTTTCTGATCAGTAGGATCACTCTTAAAAACATTCGAATACATTTATTGCTTCTCATCCCCCCAGAAGTTATTTATTACTTCTATTGTTACATGAAGCATAATTTACTTTATATCAACTCATTTTGCAAGTGTAAAAAGACATGTGAGCTCATGTTCAATAAGCATGTTTCCTTAATTTTCAGTGTCTACTTAGACTTGAACAAGTCTGCACTTTAACTGCACTTAAAGGAACTTCTAGAGGTTATAATTTGCATCCTCCATCAGTATTGTTTTGCTCACTCCTGAATTCTGGCTGATTATAACCACATGTGTTAAGACTTCATAGCTATTTGATTAGGGAAAATCAGAAATTCATGTTGCTTCACCCTGAACTCACTACTCCAGAATCAGTAATTATTATGCACATTTAACAGAGTCTTTTTCTCTGTATAGTCACCTCATAGCCCTCCTGAGACAGAAACATTACATTTCTGCATGATTCTTGAAAACATTGCTAGCTTAGAATTTGTATTTATAAATTAGAAATCAGACATGAATTTTGAAGAAGTGGTTGAATTGAATTTGTTTATTGAGGTACAATAAGATAAACATAAAAAATGTTCCAGCCTCCCAAGGAACTATCACACCCATAAAGAATAAAGATAAGATCTAAAATAGACATCTGACCATATTAATTTCCAGACAGATCTTCTAAGTCTCTTTTGTCAATTTTCTAGTCAGGGTTTCAAGCCATTCACCGGCACCTACCAATGGGGAGGCATTGCTTTGCCAAACACTTTTTCAGCATGTGTGTAAATAATGTAATTTAAATTACCATAGAAAGGCACAAATAGTTTTTTGCCTTTATATATCCTATCATCGGTTATGTAAAAAAGTACAAGAACAAATAATTATATTCTGAAAATTATACATTCTGCCTTGTGTATGCTGACACTGTATTTTCATAATTTTGTCTGCAATGTTTGGGTTAAACTATTTGTTTTTCTCTTTAACAGTGCATTTAACTTTTAGACACATTATTTTTTGTTGTAGTTGTTGTCTCTTTTGTCTCTTTTTCAATTTAAAAGTTTATTTTTGCATCAGTTACTTTTTATTGATTGTGAGGAGTCAAAGGCTGTGGCTTTGTTGTTCTTTTCCAAAGATAAAAAATACATTCCCAGTTTAGCAGCACAAACAGGCCTGTAAACCACTGACATCCTACAGAAAGTTTTTGAGTACAGCTTACATTACTTTACATTTACAGGAAATTATAGTATTCCCTTTACTTGATTATCCTAAAGCACTTCTCAAGCAGTCCTTCATTGTTATACACAAAATATAATCTGATTAGTAGTATTTTCTATAACATGAGCAATAACGAAAGATTTGCTACTCTAAGTCACCCACTGAAACCCACATTTGCATGTTCATGAATCCACTTTTCTAGTTTTACTTGTCGGTTTGTTTTTAGTGATGGGGTTTTTTTTGATTTTTGGTTTGATTTGGTTTGGTTTTCTTCCTAATAACCAAGACCTGTATAATCTCACAGATATTACAGTTCTGACTTCATCACTCTCCAGGTTACTCATGGGGCAATGCAAATTGGCAGTGATGCATACTTGTATTTCTTTTCAGTGTTGGCAAACCCTAGATAAAATCCATTTCTTTTATTAAATTGAATTGAGTTTAGTACTTTCAAAATTTTTATTAATTTTTTGAGTCATCAATTTTTTCTACCAGTCTTTCTAGTGTACTTAAGAAATACAGTGTACTTAGTTTCTCATAGTGTCTGTGTGTGTTTTCTGAGGAGTGAGTCCAGTGATATTTTCCGAGTTCTGGTACCCCCCATCCTAATGCTAATGCATCAGTTTAACATTTTATTTTTCAAAATTTATTTAGGGTAAAGAAATGTATTAATACCTTTTCAAAGGTAACTTTCTTCAAAGAGTATACCAACACACTCAAACATCACAGTGGCAAGACATTGTCTCCATCTCAATACAGAAGGAAAAACTGTGGTTAGTTGTCTTGTATAATTTTTTAAAATCTTGTACTCAGAAGCATTAGAACTTCCATATTGTGCAATAACCTGCACAATGTATGGATAGCCAGATCACTCCTGAAGGTGTGTGATTAATGCTCCTTTACCAGAATTGCTATTTCTGTTGAGCAGTAACTCCAGGTCATTTAGAATAATATTTCAAAAGAAATATCTGAAAAAATAAGATTACATTGCTAGAGTATAAGTATAAGCTTTATAAGTATCAGCTTTCATGCCTAATACATTTAAAGTTCTGTTGCTAAACTAAATTACCAAATGTTCACTAATTCACTGTTTTCAAAACAGTTACGACTATTGAAATTTTAGAATTTTCTGCATGCATGACTTCTACCCCTTGCTTATCTTTTGGTAAAAAGGGTGAGGTAAACGGTAAAAGATTTTTGGTTTTTGGTTTTGTTTTCTGTTTTTTCAAATACAGAATTCATTGTCTGATCAGAAGAAATACTATCAAATAATAGAAATTATTTTTTCTTGCAACCACAAAATTTCTTTTTCTTCAAGGAAGACTAGCTTTGGATAAAATAGGTAGTGTATTTCTGTCATTTCTTCTCCTGTTTTCAGACCCTTTTGGAAGTGTATTATTACTTTGTGCATTTTCATTGATAGATACAAATAAGTTCATAGGGACTGTTTATAGTATACTTGTGTCATGGTTTGAGCCTGGCACAGAGCCAGTGCCCCCCATGAAAATGCCTCACCCTGGTGTCTGCTGTGAGATGTGACCAGGAATAAGCAAAACAGGCTCTAACTTAAACATAAAGACCACTTTATTACTTAAACTACAGGAAAATAGGGAGAGACTATAAGGAAAAGAAAAAAAAATTGAAAACCTTACAAAAACCACTTTTCCTCCTCCCCACTCCCTGACTTTCCCAATCCAATACATTCTCTCAAAAACACCAACTGCCCAGCCCGGCACGACACTTTAGTATACTCAAACTGCAGTTCATGAAGAGGAAAGGAGTCCTTCTTGTTCCATAGGCTTGTGGAAACACACTGAAACCTCGGATGCTTCCTTGTCACTTCGGCACCGCCCGGGGGAAAAAAAAAGTCCTTTTGCCGCTTGTGACATGTTCCTTCCATGCCCAGTGCTCTCACCACCGTGCATGGATCAGAGCTGCTTTTAGGGTGGTCTTTCAAGGATGCCTTGTCTCACTCCAAAAAGGCACAGTCTCTGCTTTTGGGACAACTGTCCCCCCCATATTTTTCCAACCCCCTGGGGCCGGGGGGTCCTCACGAATGAACCCTCCTGGTTTTGAGGCACTGCCTCCCCCTAAATGCAGTCTGTGTCACAGGAACAACTGAGTCCATGGCTACAAGAAAAAGTCCAGCCAAAAGGCCACTCCAAATCATCTCTCCCCATCCAATCATCTCCACAATCTCCGGGCCAAAGTCTTTATCTCATCTCATCTCTCATCTCCCTTCTTATTCAGCTTCGAGGAGGATTAGCATTTTTGCAAGGCCCCAATCATGCAAGAAAGGGTTAAAAGTTTTCAGTCTCTGCTGTCGGTCCCGGAGCAACTCCCACGCACGCTGCCCACACGCTGCCGCTCCGGCCGGGCAGTCTTCCTCCCCCCTTCTCCTCCCGGCTGGCTGCTCTCCTGGGGGGGGGGGGGGGGGGGGGGGGCTGCCCGAGGGCTGACTCTCTGGGACCTTCCACCCTTCCATCCTCGAAGCCCCCTCAACTCCCACCTCTGTCCAGGCCCCAGGCCTACCGCATGGCCGGCCCCTCCCCCGCCCAGCAGCAGCGGGCCGGGCGGGGGAGGAGATCTGACCTCTTCGCCCGACGATGTCCAAAAGAGGAAGTGCCAGGGCAGTGCCCTGCTTTTAACCCCTGTGTATTCTCGGAGGTGTGTCCAAACCCCACTGGCTACACCAGGTGTCAGTATGAAACCCAAAACCTTCATTGGTTTGACCACAGCTTCCCAGAATTCCCACTCCTTCCTGGTCAAACCATGACAACTTGTCTGGAATTTCTTGGTATTATTTGAAGGATTCCTAAGTCATATACTAAAATTCAATCAGTAATTCACATGTGGGCTGTGGGTCCCAGATAGTCAAACTGTTATCTCATAATCTGTCTCAAAACCAGTCAGGATAATGGTTGTGAAATAAAACCT
Source organism: Zonotrichia albicollis (assembly GCF_047830755.1). Classification (NCBI taxonomy): domain Eukaryota; kingdom Metazoa; phylum Chordata; class Aves; order Passeriformes; family Passerellidae; genus Zonotrichia; species Zonotrichia albicollis. The sequence goes on from NC_133822.1 coordinate 66,517,067, forward strand.
GAGCATACTATTGTGTGTGGTTTAGACTGATTTTGAAACAGAACTAATTTTGACAGGACTAAGTAAAAGGTTATATTCTAGACTCAGGTGAGAAAAATAACTTTTCTTCTGGTGCAATCTACTATAATTTTTTTGTGCAATCTACTATGATAATTCAAATTTCACTTTGCAGTGAAATTTAGAGCCATCTCTTAGATGGCTAAAATCTCCAGAGAAAACAGATAGAAGTAAGATTTTTTTTTTTGCTTGTTTTGTTTTGTTTGGGGTTTTTTTGGGGGTTAAACTAACAAAATTTGAAGCTAGACATATAATGGATAGACAGGTGATCAAGGAGCCCAGAGACATATCAATGTTTAGTGAAGACCACTAATAGGAAGACCTGCCAATTCTATTGCAGAAAGAGACAACCTTATGGTAAGACTTCATACACTGTTGTCATGAAACTGTCACCAAAATCGAGTCAGGGAACCTGCAGAGTGACTCAAAACAAAGGAGGATATCTAAGGAGGAATATTTCAATTCTCAGAACAAAGGGAGGGCAAAATAGTATAATTAAATGATTAACCTGAAGAAAGGAAGGAATAGGGTTTAATACCTAAATTATTCTTTCTGGATACTATAAGAACAAAATTCTCTGTCTTAAGAGCTTTCAATGCTTTAAATTCTTGTATATGCATACTTGATCTCTTTACTTTTCATTTATTAAATCTTCAGAGGTTTATCCCATTTTTCAGCTGTAGCAGGAGTACTTGAAAATGTGTCATTTCCCAAGGAGACACCCTAATGTGATGAAGAGAAAAAAAAAGTTCTCAAGTACAGGTTTCAAACTCCTTTGTGTTTTGGACCACGGAGACTATTATTTGCCATCATAAGTTCTGTATTGATCAGTGATTATAGGATGACAAATGACTCTCAATGCACAGTAATTCAGCGTTCCTTTGTTTAAACACTCTGGTGTACATTCCTATAGTCTTTTTCTCAAGGCAACCCCGAGGCAGCCTTCAGGGTATGTTTTCAGTACTGCAAGGCTGCACATGTGGCTTCAGCAGGAGTCAGCAACTCCCTGAACCTTGTCCAACTGCCACGAGCTTGTTGTCATAGTTTTAGCATGATACACAGGGCACGATTTTAATGAAGATATGTGAGATGTACTAAGACCTAGCTAGCAAAGTCTTAGTTGAGAAGAGACAGAAGAGACTTCATTACAATTTTTTTTTGAAAAGAAAAGACTTCATTACAATTTTTTTTTCAAAATGCTGGTAATGATCTAACTTGAAATATCACCCAGTTTAAGCTACAGTAAGGGGCATTTCAGGCAAAAATATACTTTTAAATGCTGATACATTAATGGGATTTGGACAGGTCTTTTGGTAAATTTCCATATTTGAGGACCAAATGAGGGTTAAAAATATTTGTAAGAGAAAGCAAACTGACACACGTTATTTTCTCTGAGAAATTATTTTCCAGTGAATCCCCAGTTCCTTTTAGCAGATCAGCTACTTTTCGGCTATAGGCTTCATGAGAAGCAGTTTGTTTGGATTGTTTGCTGGGTCATGGCAATCCTTGTTACAGAGTACTAATTCCTTTGTATTTCTGCATGAATGAAATATGCTAAACTACAGAACAGCACAGGAACAGCAGGGAGAAATTAGCAAATTGTACTAATTTTCTTTTAAGGAGATATTTCTGCAAGGATGACTGAAAACTTCAGAACCAGAAAACATCTATTGAATTTTTTGGCCAAGTTTCAGCTAATTAGTCATAACCAATAACAGGCACAGCAATTTAGTTTTCAGTTGAGAGAAGAAATGCATTACTTATTTTCTCTCTCTCTATTTTTCCTTCCCTTTTGTTTTCTTAAGTCACCTTTAATGCTGGTTCCATTTAAAAACTAAAGCAGGGAAAAATTGAGGCAAAATATTTACCATTTAATAACAATCAAACAGGTATACCTTGGTTTTGTTCCTAATATTGGAACAGCTTTTATGGATTAGAGAATATTTAAAGTGATTAGAAAGCTTCAAGTGACAGTGATCGTGTCTAGCTGAATGAAGCACTAAAGAATGATTCAAAGAAAATTGTGTCTCTAAAGGCTGTTAGCTCTCTCTATTAGACTAAAATAAATGACACAAGAAGTTCTCATATGCTTCCACATTATTCAGGGTTATACATTTTTAAATTATTTATTCAAGGAAGGTAGATTTTTTGCTATTTTAAAAGTTAAGAAGGGAACTAAGTTTACTACCTATCCTGTTTGAAATTCAGGGAAAAGCTTCTAATAGAATGGCCAATGGCTGCAGTAGAGTACATAGTGAAATTCAGCATAATGGTAATGGCATTTTTTAAGATTCCTTTGAGGAGGAGGATGAGTAATAAAACCATTTAAAACAATTTTGTCATTTTGCTGAACTAGTAAGTTATTCTAAAACATCTTTTGCTAATGTGAGCGGAGCCTGCTCAGGCCTTCTAGCACAATACAAAGATGCACAATTTACCAATGAATTAACTTCAGTCAGCATGGAGAGGAACATGAAACCAAATCTGACTTTGCATATACTTTATCACCTAGTAAACTCTTGCAAGACAGCACGTCGTTTTCTTTAGCAATACCTTTCACAATGCTAATCTTTCATGCATGTGTAGGGGTGCTCACTGCAATAAACAGGGGCCATCAGAGGCTTCATATATTTATGTTCACCTTTCACTCTTGCTCCCTAATGATAAAGTACTGAAACTGATCTTGTGACAGATCCTTCGAGTCTGTGTTCAATACTACAAGAATAGGTGAAAAAGGTAAATAATACTATAAATTCACCTACAGGCAAACCTAATCTGTGACTGTATCATGAACACTAGCAAACAGCAAACAATTTATTTACTAAAAAAAAAATCCTGGCACTACTGAATGTACACTTTAGAGTAACAAGAACATCACAGTGCAGATGTCATGCTTTGCTGATTCTTGATTTACAACTATATCTTTCAAGCAAATGATTATAAGGCTAAGACTGACAATGCAGGAAGCTCAGCTATTGTATATACACAGATGAAGTGATGTCCTTTGGAATGCAAGTGATCAGTACTTTGCAAGTAATGCAATATGTAGGATGCCTCAGTTCTTCAAGACACGCCTATATTAGTGTAAAATAGGAATGTGTAGATTAAGAATTAGGTATGGCATCAAAAGATATAGATATTACTGATAATGGAGGATATTGGAGTATATGAATTAGATTAATGAAGTAAGGAACTGATTAAAATACATGCATGATTCCTTTAATGAAATTTATCACCACACACTGAGGTGTTCATGGCCCAGTGAACCATTAAGCTGAGCAGGTGATGCCTGTGCTGCATTATGCTTCACTTATGTCACTGTGCCATGACTCCTGTGCTGTCCTGTGCTGTGCTCTGCCCTGGCTGCAGGAGAAGCTCAGCAGTGCTGTGTGCATGCCCTGGCTGCAGGAGAAGCTCAGCAGTGCTGTGCATCCCCTGGCTGCAGGAGAACCTCAGCAGTGCTGTGCGTGCCCTGTCTGCAGGAGAACCTCAGCAGTGCTGTGTGCATGCCCTGGCTGCAGGAGAACCTCAGCAGAGCTGTGTGCATCCCCTGGCTGCAGGAGAAGCTCAGCAGTGCTGTGAGCATGCCGTGGCTGCAGGAGAAGCTCAGCACTGCTGTGTGCATGCCCTGGCTGCAGGAGAAGCTCAGCAGTGCTGTGTGCATGCCGTGGCTGCAGGAGAAGCTCAGCACTGCTGTGTGCATCCCCTGGCTGCAGGAGAACCTCAGCAGCTCTGTGTGCATGCCCTGGCTGCAGGAGAAGCTCAGCAGCTCTGTGTGCATGCCCTGGCTGCAGGAGAAGCTCAGCAGCTCTGTGTGCATGCCCTGGCTGCAGGAGAAGCTCAGCAGTGCTGTGTGCATCCCCTGGCTGCAGGAGAACCTGAGCCCACTGAGGGTAACACAGGAGCCTGTGGGCAGCCCCCACTCAGCACAGCCAACTACTCTAACCACATGACCTTCTCTTTATGTAAAAGTGTTGCCACAAACTCTCACACGGCCATCTCTTCAGCTTCACAGTAGAAACTATGTTTTCTTATAAGAAAATCTTGTAAGAGCTGAAAAGATGGGGTAACTTTTCCATGGGTGAGATCTGCACAGTTCCCAACACCTTAATTAAAGGCCCATTTAACATCTCCAAACTAAGGCTTTCCAACATCTGAGGAGAATAATATTGTGTCATCCTCTCTTTCTTTATAACTTCAACCAACTATAGCTGATAACTGTGGCTATAATATATGATAACTGTCAACAAAGTTAAGAAATGGCATTATAAACCATACTTTATGTAACACAAGTGCCTTTCCTACAGGAATCATGATAAGCCAGGACCTCATGGTGCAGAATAAGTCCTCACAAAAGAAAACAAGCAGTAGGAAATGAAAGGTAAATTTTAGACATATATAGAGAGAACAATGTCTTGGATTTTGGAGAGCTGAATAAAAAAAACTTAAGTGGTTTGTTTTGTTTTTTGTTTTGTTTTGGATTTTTTTTTTTTTTTTTAGTTTGGTTTGGTTTGGCTTGGGCTGGTTTTTTTTTTTTGGTTTTTTTTTTGGTTTTTTTTTTTTTTAAATCTGTGATAAAGATAGTTGGATGAATTCCTGTTTGATGGAAGAAATAAACTGAGTAGTGACTCTTAACTGGCCTGCAGGCACACTGAAACTCACCAAAAAGGGAAACATAAAAATCCAGATCTCATGAAAAAATAAGCCAATTTAATCAATGACGTAAAAATATAAGTGTTTAAGTCATGGACAAAGGGATTTTATATTGTATTAAAAAAATGAATAGGCAAAGCCAAATTATGTATGATGTGGGGATATACTGCTAGAGTTTGGACACACAAAGAGAAGTAGGCAAGAGCTCTGTAAAGCACTGTGAATATTGCTTTCTGAATTTTTATTTCAAATTCAAAATCATTATGTAAATAGCATTGCAGTATTTTTTCATTTCATTGGCATTCAGAAGATCATAGATGTACTTCAAAAGAAGTAAAATGTATGTATCAACAAACATTAGTTCTCACTCAAAATATGATTAAGCTAATTAAAACCAAGTAGTTCCTGTAACCAAGAATTTAGCAGGATTCACAGAATGGTTTGGATATGTAATGGGTGTGAACAGTGTCCTCAGGTCTTTATAATAGGAAATTAGAGCAATAGAATAGGAAAAGGAAAAGAGCTACAGAGAGAAAAGAAAATTATTTCCGCCCATAATAATTTAAACAAGATTTTTGAGATCCTCAGTGACAATTCTCAAGATGATTGGCCAGGAAACTTCCCTAGGCAATAAATTATGGGAAGATAATAATCATTTCAGCACAGATTAAGTGACAAATATAGTATTATTATCTATGATCAAACTACATGTCATAAAAAGTTAAATTGGTGGCATAAAACTGGAAAGAGAATTATAGCTGTCACAGTTAAATATATGTCAGTAGCAGAATACTTCAGTATGTGTTTTGTGGGCAGATGCAGATATCCAGCATATAATCCCAAAATGAATCACAGGCTAGATGAGAATTAGGTTCCAACAAGCCAGAAGTAAATCACTTTTGGGAAAGAAATTGAGGCAAAAGGGTGATTTTGTCAGATAAAGAGCAATGCTGATGAAGAACTTAGAGCACCTTGAACCGACATTTAATCAGCATCATATTTTTTTCTCCTTTCTGTGCTGTAACTTCAAGAAATTCACTCAGCCTCTTCTGGCTTCTGGAGAAGAAATCTTCAGTGTAAACACAGATTTCTTGTAGTTAACTCCACTTTGGTGTGACTTTCTTCTTCTATTCTTAGCATACATATATTGCTGTAATACATCAAAGACCTTAACTGAAGAAATAACTTGAAATAAGGCTAAGAAGTTTTCAGCTGTCTAAACACAGACATTTAGTGCTCTTTTAGGTTCTGTTGAATAATTTGCCAGTGCTGCAGCTGCAGCTTCAGATGGCACAGGTCTCCCATGAAGACAGTTTTGCATCTGCCAGCAGACATCACATGATAGCCTAGACCATTTGGAAATGGCACATTTATGTACAGACAAGCCAACTCCTTTATGTCTGATTTTTATGTCTAGGAAATCCCTGAGTGGACAAAACAATTGCAAAAATCAGACTTTTTTTTTTAATCGTTTTTAATGATTTATAGAGCATGAGTATTTTGTTACTAATCAATCATTTTGTTGAGCACTGCTGAAATCACTAATATAACATGAAACAACAACAACAAAAAAAAACCCGAAAAAACAGGTGGAGTAACTTTTTCCATTCTTGGTCTTGTTATGATGCAGAACCTGCAGCATCTTCAAACAATCTGCTTTCCCACTTACTATTAAAAAATGAAAAATGATTCAGTGTTCAGCAAAGATTATTGAGACACTAACCACAAAGTCAAATCAACTGTGGAAAGAATTCATACATATATAATGGGGTTAAAATCCTCAAGTGCTGTGGCCTAACAAATTTATTTCACTTCTTGATGTCAGAAAACAGTCCCTGTAGAACCCTTGTGCATGTCAGAGCAAAAGCAAAGTAGGGACAGTGCTTAAGTGACAGGAAAAGAAAACAAGTGAAAAGACAAGTGAAGGAGGAAAGTAAAGGTGAGGTCACATAATAATACTCTGTTTTTTTTCCTCAGAGGACACTAGCTGGTTCTTGCATAGCAAGAGAGGGGTACTGGATGAGGGAAACAAGGATGACTTGAAGGAAAGAAAGTATTGAAATAAAAGCTAAGGTTAAAATGATAGGAATTCTGTGGAGGAAATTAAGTAGGTCATGCACATTCTGGTATGTATTTCTCAGGGGTAGAGACAAAAGGCTTAGCATGGGTTAGCATGGGTTAACTCTTCTCTCTGAAGTAAGAGAGGGGGACAAAGAACCAAGGATACAGAAGAATAAAAGCCAGGAGTCAATCATTTATTATAGATGGTAGAGCTTTCTAATTTGTTTGCAGACAGTTTGCTTTGTGCAACTGCTCCGCCCTGATGTGAGGAGGAGGTCACTTCTTTCCCAGAAAAGGAATGTGAGTGTCTGCTCTGGGAAGCAACCAGTAAGAGGAGCAGCAAGAAGGGAAAATTCTGAATAGGTGAATAGACTAAAGCATTTTGGATATATTGATTTGGTTTTTTTTGTTAAATACAGGCAAAGAGGTAAGATCCTAGACAAACTGAAGTCCAATCATACCATATCATGTGAGGAAAGAGAAAAGACTTCAAGAAAAATGCTGAAAAGCCTGAGCAGCCACATAATTAATGCATATAGATTAGAAGCCCACTGAAAGTGCTGACAGACTAGCATTTGATTTTGAAGGAAGATGAAGGAAAAAGCAGTGACAGCTTGGCGCTGCAGTGGTTCTGCACTGATTAAGTACTTAGTGAAGGGTTAAGCACTTAAAGCTCCCTAAGAACTTCAGACTGGGTTAAGTGCACTCAGCAGGTGGCTCAGTGAGCTCTAAAGAGTGAAAAAACCTTGTTATTGAGGCTATGGCAGATTGCACTCTGCAAACTTGTTAATATACTGCACAAAAAATGAAGTTTTTTAATGAATTAATAAATAAGTAGGTTTGTTTATTTATTAAATTTGTTCTTTTTATCTTTCTGCATGTATAATCTTAAATTTGACAGTCAAATTGAGTATTATTATTTATCTATAAATACTAAAATTGATCACTTGTGACCAGGAAATATTTTGTTTTACAAACCCCTCTGAGTACCCAAAAATATAGCTACAGAAAGCATTTTTACATCATCATGTTTAAATCCTTTACATATTGTCATAGACATGTCAAAGCTCTGGATATTTATAATAATATTATTTATTTTAGTTTGTCTACTCAATGAAGATTTTTAATTGCCATGTGTCCATTGAATATGTATATTGAATTACAGCCACATTGAAAATGAAATACATAAAATGAAATACATAAAATGCCTTTGATAAGAATGCCCATATTTTTATTTGATGTGAAAGCTCAATGCCATATTAGTTTAATATTCATCAGTGCTCTTTAAATATAATACTCTTGCCATAATACCTCTTGTGCTTTATTACCACTCATTGGCAGAAGAACTTAGTAATTAGCCTTGAGGTGAAATCTCTCAATATGACTGACTTATGAGATTAAAAAAAAAAACCAGATTACCATGGTCAGGAAAAAAAATTTGTTACTGCAATACAATTATAGATACTTTTATAATTTGGTTGCTATGTAAAGCTGTATTGGGTTTACATGTCAAAATGTTTTTTGGGGTGGGCTGCAGCAGAGAACTCTGTGAGAAGAAGTCATGGGCTGCCTCCATGACAGTTCCAAAATGGATCTGCTTCTGCACAAATCTGAGCCCATCAGCTAAGCTGGTGTGCCTCTATAAAAACATATTTAGGAAAAGGTTGAAAACAGAGCACAATCCAAACACATTCCTGAAAAAGGTGTGAGAAAAATGTAAGATAAACAAGGTCAGTGATGGAGGGCAGGAGGTGGCCCAGGTGCTGGAGAGATTTCCCTACAGCCAATGGAGAGGACACTGCTGAGAAGCTTACCAGCACCACCCATGGAGGGTAAAGGTGGAGAAGATATCCTCTCTGCAGCTTGTGGAGGGTTACAGGCTGAGCCAAGGAATGAGGGAGGATTGGAGACTAGGTGTTTTTAGTTCTGTCTTTGTTTTTTCACCATCATACTCTATTTTAGGTGGGAAATATACTAAATTAATTTCCTCAAGTCAGCCTCTTTTGGCTGTGATCATAGTTGGTAAAAAACATCCTTGTCTTTATCTTAACTGAAAAGCTCTTTAATCTTATTTTTTCCCCTTTTCCTGTTGTGAGTGTCTTGGTTGTTTTCTGGGAGCCACTCAACAATAGCCCGTTGCACTAGCTCTTTATGCTTTAATAAAAAAATAAAAAAACAACCAAACAGACAACCACAAAAAATGTGAATCACATAGACACTTTTTAAAAACTATTATTATTTTCTATCATATTCAATGTGCAAGAGCACAGACATTTACCAGAAACACTAGGGTGTAATTGGTGCAATCTTTAAAAAAATAAAATGAAGCGATTAATTCTACACACAGAGACAGAGTGCAAGTGCATAGGTAGAGTCATATCAGTGTAAACAATTATTTGACTAGATTTTTGAGCCAGGAAATAAAATCCTTGTAAAGGAATTTATCTTAAATTCTTCCTCTTGCATTAGCCCAGAAATCTTGATAAAAAGGAGATATGTGAAGTTATGTAGAGTGTGGTAATTAATCTGAACTAACATCAGATTAGTCAGTTTGGGATCAAGTCAGTTTGGGATCTGGGTTAGCAAATCCAGTTGACATGTGTCTTTCCCAAATCATTCTTAATCAGGTTTTCAGGGAAGCCTTGCACCATACAGGTATTGACCCCAAAACATGTTTAAGTAGAGGACCATTAAAAACTGAAGCTCCTGGCTCTTGAGGAAATATTGTATGCAGCAGATACACAATTATATGGAAAATAGGTGACTTTATACTCCGCAGTCTAAAGCAAACCAGGTTTGATCAGAACATGACAAGAACTTGGAACCTCAGGCAGAGGGAAATTTTTTTGCTGAATTCCAAAAACAGAATCACAAATTCCTTGAAAGCTAGAGGAGCAAATTTAGGGGGTTCCTCACACTACAAGTGCATAAAAATTGCATTACTTACCTCTTGTGTCCTACTTAATAAGATATCAAGACAATGGAAAAGAGTCAGAATTAATTTCCAATATCAGATTATCTTTTTCACCATTAATCAACAACTGATTATATTTTCTTCAGCCTTCTAGAATCTCCTATTGGAAGTCAGATATGTCACTTTCTCACTTCTCTGTGAGAAAATTTCTGTCAGAAGGACTCTATTCTTGTAATGTTTTCTGTGGTATCAAAATATATATTTGCCTTGCTTCCATCATACTATTCTTTTTATATGTAATTCTTCTGATTATTTGGTGTGAGTACCTTATAGTTATTAATGTTTTATTATTTTAATTATCTTAATTTCTTTTATTTCTCAGACCATTCTTCTAGTCCCTTCATATTATTTATTCTCCTATTTAACCTGTCTTCAATCTATCCATATATTTCCAGAAGTTTGTCTGTTTAAAGAAAATTCAGAGTTAACATCTTATTCATTACAATACTTTGTCACGTCTCACCTTCAAGCCCCATTGGATATTGTCTTTAATTTTCCATCACCTCAATCTCAAGCTTGACTTAGCACTGATACCTCCCTTGTTTCCCCCGTCTTCTAAACATAAAATTTACAGATGTTTATAGTTTTATCTTATTCCACTCACATGATTCATTTTATACTTTAACTGTTGTTTTCATAAATTTAGTGTTTATTCTTTCCTCCAGATCAATAAGAAAGCTATGATATTACTCTGATAAAACAACTGATTTTCTAGACAAAAGTAATACAGTAGATCCACTTCATCAAGGATTCAGTGAAGAGGCTTGTATGGTCCATTCAATTTGCAATGGAGTTTAATAAAAAGGCTAACAGCCAAGGAAAAGAAACTGCTAAACAAAAAACAACAACTGTTTCTTAAGGGAGTTCTCTGATATTTGTTCTTGAGACCAATTTTATTTAATCTTTTCATTAACAGTTTTGAAAGAAAATATAGAAAAGATACAGCGATATTTTCAGATAACCATACATGTAAATATTGTACAGAGAAAGGTTGGAATATCATAAAGAGACAACTGCATGATAGGGCAAAATTAATAGAAGAGCTATGAAACTTAATAGCTGAGCATGCAAAGTGATGCAGTTAGGGACTTAAAGAACTATTTTTAGTTTGTTATAAATGGGGTTAATTGACTTTAAAATAGTAATTGAAGGGAAGATAGTGGATGTAGTTTTTTCCTGGATTCTAATAATTCTTTTGATACTGAAGCTCACAGCATTCTCCTGGAAAAGTGCAACTGTGGGATGAGCGGCTTCCTGTTGTTCTGGGTGGAGAACTAGCTGAAAGACAAGGATCAAGGTGTTGTAGTGAATGGGGCTACATCTGGCTCATGAATGATCATTGAAGGTGCTCCTCAGGACTCAATTCTAGGGTCAAGTTTTTTCAATGTATTTTTTGATGTATTGGATGCAAGAGTTGAATTAATCATTATCAATTTTGCTGATGATAATGAAGTGGGAGGTACTGCTGATTTTCTTAAAGGACAGGAGGCCTTGAAGAGGGCTCTAGCTAGGCTGGAACATTGGTTATGATAAAATATAACAAGTCAAAATGCTGGACTCTTCACCTGGGACAGAGTAATACTGGACATAAGTATAAACTGGGAGAGGAGTGGATGGAGAGCAGCCCTGCCGAAAGGGATCTGGGGTGATGGCTGGCAGCAGCTCAGTATTAGTTGACAGTGTGCCCTGGCACTCCCATTCTGGAGTCATGACCACTCATAACCACAAAGAGTCATAACCAGCCACAAAAAGAGATGTTTATCCTGCTATATTTAGCACTGCTTTAGGCTCACCTTGAATCATGCATGTGTTCTGAGCCCCACAATTTAGGAAGGGTTTGAAGGTGCTTTAAAGAGTCCAGAAAAGGGCAACAAAGCTGGTGGAAAGGCTGGCGAAAAGGTTCAAAGAGCTTAGTGTCGTAAAAGGAGCACCAATGACTTTGGAAGGAGGATGAGAGGTGAACTTGTTGCTCTCTGCAGTTTTCTGAGAAGGAGAAATGGAGGAGCATTTCTTGGAATCCAGTGATAGGACAGCTGGGAATGTTCAAAGCTGATTCAGGAAAGGTTTAGGCTGGATATTAGGAAGCATTTTTTTTACTGAGGGGGACTGACCATATCTTTACACTGGAACAGGCTTCCTAAATAGGTGTTTGATGACCCAAGCTTGTCAGTGTTTAAGAGTTATTAAGGACACATTTTAACTTTTGGTCAGTCCTGAAGTGGTTGGCAGTTGGACGAGATGATTATTGCAGGTCCCTTCCAACAGAACTATTCTATTCTATTCTATTCTATTCTATTCTATTCTATTCTATTCTATTCTATTCTATTCCAGACTGAGATCCATGAGCCACCACAGTGATGCTACTGGCTAAAGAACTAGTAAGGCTGGGGGTAGTAGAAATTAGCAAACATGTTTGCAAATTTACTTTTGAAGTTTTTGAAGCATCCATATAACCCACTTAAAACTAACAAATGTCGTCTCTTCTCATATATGAATCATCAGGGAGCTCTCTGTAGTTGATAGAAAATAATAAACATTTTCCTGAGTATACTTTATCTCACTTAATGACTGCCAATTTAATTTAATATTGGAAAAAGTAGCATGGGGGCTTTATTTACTGAGAATTACTCAATTAAAACAAAATCAGATATAAACAATATAATAGATGTTCAATAAAAGTTCAATAAAATAAAAAATTCTTTAAAATTGAAGAATTTTAAAGGAACCTATTTTATCTCTATGTAGGTAGATATTTTGACATTTCTAAGGAATTTGAAGATACTCTGCATTTGGTAATTCTTCAGAATAATGGTGCTACGGTATAATATTGGAACTAAGGATTGTTTATTAGCTTACATGTGAAAATTAGTAATGCAGAAAACTTCTGGGATGCCCTAAAACACATAACCATGTTGTGGGTATATATATATATGCTTGATGGATGCTTGTAAAGATGGAACCAGGCTCTCTCCAGTGGTGTTCAGAGACAATAAGTACACCCAAAACCAGGAAATGGTCCACTTTAACACCAGGAACCTTTTTTTCACTGTAACCATCACTGAATACTGGAATGGGTTTCCTAGGAAGGTTGAGGATTCTCCATCCCAGAAATTATTCAGATATCATCTGGACATGGTCCTGGGCAAGTGGCTCTAGGTGGCTCTGCTTGGGGAGCTGGATGGGATCCTTTCCAACCTCAAAAATTCTGTGATTGAGTATTTCTTAAATTTGGCCTAAGGCTGTCAAGACACAGATAAGTAGACAGTGAGGTGGGTGGGAAATTAGCTGACAGCTTGCACTGAGAATCCAGAACAAGCTGGGATCAGTTGTGGCTGGAAACAGCCTTGCTGAAAGGAATGTGGGTTCATGGCAGCAACAACAAAAGTCAGTAGGATGTCATTGCAGTAATGAAGGCAAGGCACATCCTCAGCTGCATCTTCAGGGGCATTACTAACAGAAATAGAACCATGATCATCCCAGTTTTCAGTGCTTGTCAGGTCTAACCCCAAATATTTTGTCTAGTTCTGGTCCCCGTCCCCACAATTCCAAAAATATGTAGATTTGCTGGAGCAGGTCCAGGGTAGGGCCATAATTATGACCAAAGGGCTGAATACTCTGCCATATGAGGAAAAACTAAATGAGTTAACTCCTTTCTCCCAGAGAAGACAAGACCTTGGTGGACCTCCTCACAGTATTCAAATACTTAAAGGTTGCCTACAAAGAGAAGTTCTCTCTTCACAAAGAGACACATGGAGAAAAGTCAGTCAATGCATACAAGTTGCAGCAGGAGAGGTTTTGTCTTGCTATAAGAAAGAAATTTTGCACAGTGAGATCAATCATTCACTAGAACAACCTCCCCAGAGATGTCATGGAATCCCCATCACTGGAGGCTTTAAAAATGCAATGGGATGTGTTGCTGGATAATCTCATCTGGGTTTCTTCTACTGTGAAATGTTGGAGCAGATGATCTTTTGATTTCCCTTCCTACCTGGGCTATGTTAGGATGCTATGATCCCTAATCTTTTATTCATGAATAATGATTGAATCTTATTCACACTGCATAGCAATACATCAGTTTCCTTGTGCAGAGAATGAATATAAATTCATTGAAATAAATGAAAATACTCAATTGATTCTGCAAGTTTTAAGGGTTCTATACTGTAAATCAGAAATTTAGGGTTTTTCCTGTTTGATATATATTCACCACCTAAAATTGAGATGCCTATATTAATCCAGTCTTTAAGAACTCAGTGCGACAAAGGCAATATCCCCAGTGTTTGATTCATCAGACTACCTCTGGACAGCTTTCACGGAGTGAGTTGTTCTTTTTGAAGTATCTATTCTTGTTTCTTAATTTGGATTGATTCAGAGTAAGCCTACATGTTGAACTAATCGGGATATAACATTTAGAAAGTTAAAGAGCTGCTAAATATGTACCCTGGCTTGGATCACTTTGAAGAATTATGACTGGCTTTGCTGATGGCAATGGACAATACCACAAAATTGGCTTTATAATGGAAAGCTTTAGATATTGAAGGATGCAAGAATAAAATACCTTATCATATCAGCTTAAAGAATTATTTACACTGTGTCGTGGTTTGACCAGGAAGGAGTGGGAATTCTGGGAAGCTGTGGTCAAACCAATGAAGGTTTTGGGTTTGAGACTGGCGTCCGGTGTGGCCAGTGGGGTTTGGACACACCTCCGAGAATACACAGGGGTTAAAAGCAGGGCACTGCCCTTGGCACTCCCTCTTTTTGGACCTCGCGGCGAGGAGTTCAGATCTCTTCCCCCGCCCAGCCCGCTGCTGCTGGGCGGGGGAGGGGCCGGCCATGCGGTAGGCCTGGGGCCTGGACAGAGATGGGGTTGAGGGGGCTTCGGGGGGGCTTCTAGGATGGAAGGGTGGAAGATCCCAGAGAGTCAGCCCTCGGGCAGCCAGCCCCCCCCCAGGAGAGCAGCCAGCCAGGAGGAGAAGGAGGGAGAGTGCCCGGCCGGAGCGGCAGCGTGTGGGCAGCGTGCGTGGGAGTCGCTCCGGACCGACAGAGACTGAAAACTTTTAACCCTTTCTTGCATGATTGGGGCCTTGCAAAAATGCTAATCCTCCTCGAAGCTGAATAAGAAGGGAGATAAGAGATGAGATGTGGAGATGATTGGATGGGGAGAGATGATTTGGAGTGGCCTTTTGGCTGGACTTTTCTCGTGGCTATGGACTCAGTTGTTCCTGTGACACAGACTGCATTTAGGGGGAGGCAGTGCCTCAAAACCAGGAAGGTTCTTCGTGAGGACCCCCCGGCCCCAGGGGGTTGGAAAAATATGGGGGGGACAGATGTCCCAAAAGCAGAGACTGTGCCTTTTTGGAGTGAGACAAGGCATCCTTGAAAGACAACCCTAAAAGCAGCTCTGGTCCATGTCTCAGTGGTGAGAGCACTGGGCATGGAAGGACGATGTTACAAGCGGCAGAAGGACTTTTTTTTTCCGGGCGGTGCCGAAGTAACAGAGAAGCACACGAGGTTTCAGTGTGTTTCCAGGAGAAGCCTATGGAACGAGAAGGACTCCTTTCCTCTTCATGAACTGATGTTTGAGTATACTAAAGTGTCGTACCGGGTGTTTTGGGAGAATGTATTGGATTGGGAAAGTCAGGTGGTGGGGAGGAGGAAAATGGTTTTTTTGTAAGGTTTTCAATTCTTTTCTTCTTTTTTCCTTATGGTCTTTCCCTATTTTCCTGTAGTTTAAGTAATAAAGTGTCCTTTATGTTTAAGTTAGAGCCTGTTTTGCTTATTCCTGGTCACATCTCACAGCAGACACCAGGGTGAGGCATTTTCATGGGGGGCACTGGCTCTGTGCCAGGCTCAAACCATGACACACTGACTGCATGTTTTCTTTTTATAATTACAATATCTTAATTTTTCTTTATGCACTTTCCTGCTTGTTCTCTTTGCCTCTCTGTACCTTGCTGTCCTGGTTTTTTCATTTATTGTCTCCCAGTCTGACTCCAGCAGTTATTTAGAGTCAGAAAAAAATCAATTTCCCAATTTACTTATATCCACCTCACAAGTTGCCTCATGTCATCCAAATGTATAAACCAGAAAGTCTGCTCATAGAACAGAAATATTTTTTACTTTCTGTCAGATTCAGTCTGAACAGTATCTCCATTAAAATGACAAATTAATGTATACTCAGTTTGAAGGGTGTATCAGCTTCACTGTTGCTGGTTTAGCTTACCAGCTGCTTTACAGAGTTATCTTTTTACACAGTCGCAAAATTATGTATTTAATTAATCTAATTATTTTTATATCATTCTTGTTCATTTGCCTGAGATATTTAGTATTATTTAATCATCTTTGGCATCTTCTTATCAAAGAATCAGAGAATGGCCTGGGTTGAAAGGGATCTTAAATATCATCTAGTTTCAACTCCCTTACCATGGGCAGGTGTTGTAGTGTGTTCTAATGTCCTGTTTTAGACTTCCGGGTCCCGGGTCCCTTCCCAGGTGCGCCTACATGCCTCTCCCTTCCCCCTTGCCCCCATGCTGAGTGAGTCCTGTCAATCAGGCTTAACATTCCAGCAAAGGCGTCGTGTGGTTGGTCGAATTTAAAGGATGCCCCTCAGGCCCAGAGGTCATTGGCCTGTCTAGGTGTCCCTCGCCCCTTGAGACCCCACCCCACCCCCCACCTGGTTGGTGGCTCACCTGTCCCCTCCCCTCCCCACCCCCTGAGCTTAAAAGGTGAGTCCAGCCATGTGCTCGCCATTCTATTGGAGCTCTTCCCAAGATTCAGACCTCTGTAACCATGGAATAAACCACTGCATATAACCCTCCGGCAGAATCCCTCCTTTTTTGTCTTCACCTTCGCCTGAAGCCTCTTCCTAAGGTAAACGGAGTTCCTAACAAGCCTGGATTTGTTTAGTGCCCAGCTGAAACCACCAGCAAGCTAAAGGTGTCTTTGAAGGTGAACCACCACAGGAGCCGCCTTTGGCTCAGCAGCGGGGGTTAGACTGGCCCAGGCACAATCTAACTGGTAATGTTGGGATTCATATTCCAATAGGCAGGGGCATCTTCCACTACACTAGGTTGCTCAGAGCTCCTTCCAGCCTGGCCTTGAACATTTCCAGGGACAGAGCATCCACTCTGCTGTGACGGTGTTCACTGGGGTTTTCAGGTGAGGCAAGAGACAAGAATGTTGACTCCATGCTCAGAAGGCTTGATTTATTATTTTATGATATATATATATTAAAATTATACTAAAAAGAATGGAAGGGAAAGTTTCATCTCAGAAGGCTAGCTAAGCTAAGAATAGAATAGAAAGAATGAAAAACAAAGGTCTGTGACTCAGACAGAGAGAGCGATCCAGCTCTGCCGTGACTGGTCACTAATTCCAAACATCTACATGAGACCAATCACAGATGCACCTGTTGCATTCCACAGCAGCAGATAATCAATGTTTACATTTTGTTTCTGAGGCCTCTCAGTTTCTCAGAAGGAAAAATCCTAAGAAAGGATTTTAATGAAAAGATGTCTGCGACACTCTGCTTTTCCGGGCAACCTGTTCCAGTGCCTCAACCCCTCGCATTAAAGAATTTCTTCTTGGTAAATCTAAACCTACCTGCTTTCCATTTGAAGTCATTCCCCCTTGTCCTATCACTACATGTTCTGCTCCATCTTTCTTGTAGGTCCCCTTCTGGTACTGGAAGGTCACAATTTGGTGACCCTGGACCTGCCTTTTTCCCAGTTCGAACAATAACAATTCCTTTAGGCTTTGCTCAGGGGAGAGGTTCTCCATCCTTCTAGTCATCTTGTTGACCCTCCTGTGAACCTGGTCCAAGAAGTTGATGTCCCTCCTAGAGCTGAATGCAGCACTCCAAGACAGGTCTCACCAGAGCTTCTTTTGTATGACATGTCTATGTACTTATTTAACTCATGTAACCCATTGTAATCTTGGTCAAATAAACGTAGAGGGAAAAACCCAACAACTCTGTCACTTGAAATGCTTTGTTATGCTCTTATGGATATAAATCAAAACCAATACCAAAGTTCAAAAAATGGTGACTCACACCAAAATAAAATACTTGCCATGAACATTTTCTGTGATAAAAGGGTATTTGTAATTGTTACGAGATTTCTCAATAAATTAGAAATGAAATTAGAAGTTTACTCTCTCATTGTTAACAGAAAGAGGCCAAAAAACTGGGGGAAATGAAGACTCTATAAATCAAATTGTCAGCTTGCTTGACCATGGTACTGTAAAAAAGGACTTGCATGTAAAAATTATTTACTGTTTTCCTGATAAGTTTATGCAGGTTAAGGTGACTGACTTAACAGTGGGAAGGAAATCAGGGAACAGTTATGCCATTTGGATTTGCCTCTTGGTAAAGCCACTGGGAAAGATGTGATTTTACAGTGACTTTGTCAAATATCTTTTCTGCAGCTTGCAGAATTTACAATGCCATATGCTTCTGAAATAGCATAAAAAGGAGAAACTATTTGCAAGGAAGGAAAATTCTGCACTTCTGTCACCAACAAAGGGGAGAGTTCAGGGGAGAGAACATGACATAAAAGATCACCATATTGCAGTGCAGAGTGGACACTGTCGAAATGTGATCCTTACTTATGCAAAACATTATTGTCTCAAAACAGAAATCCATGATAAACTCAAAGGATGTTTGAACAAAATAACGTTTCTGCAAATTTTTGCACTTTTGTATACAAACAGGCCACTAAATTATTAAGTGTTCAGTAATTGTACATATTTAAAAATAATATAGGAATTCTAGTAGGGTCATTTTCTTTTTCATTTACTGGGGTGAGGCTGCATGTATTTTTCCAACAAGCTATTCTTAATTTCCTATAGAGAGGGGAGAAATGGAAAGAGGATCACTAAAGTTAAAAAGAAAGAAAAAAAACAGATAAGTGAACCTTCTAATCAAATATTTAATCAATAATATGCAAAATTTCCAAGTGATTAGAATGTTGTTGCTTTTAAAATTTCTGTTTTCAGTGTACACATTTTTAACATATTTTAAGGATTTTTTTTAAAGAAAATGTTATTTTTTCATTGAAGAGGAGCATATAAGGAAGACTTAAATGTTTTCAATCATAAATATAACATCTTGAAGAACTTCCTAGTTTTCAAATTCCTTATACCTCTAAATCTCACAGAGTGAGGATTAAAATCTTATAAATATATTGAGGAAGGATAGTGTCAGTTTTACTTCAGGTTTTAGGAAGAACAGTGAGATCAAGAATGATTTGCTTTCTGATTTGCTTTCTTTAGTCTCTTTTAGCCATTAAAAGCCAGACATGTCTGAGCAATGTTATTCTACATGGATATTACTATAGTTTGTTAAAAGATGCTAACCTACAAAGTGACAGAATTTCTTGCAAGATTTTTCTGCTGCCACTATTAGCATTTTTTAGTCTAATTTTGATTGTGGAATATAATTGATTTGATTTGCATAAAAAGTGATCTAAACTGTTTTTATTTGTACAATGTTTGTTAAAACTTTAAAGAAACCCAAATATACTTTGTATGGCCAAATATGGCTGATATAAAATAGTCTGATTTCAGGAATATAGTAACTGTAAATATGACACTAACAGTTGCAAAATACTGTAAAAGACAGCTATCAAGGGTGAATTTACAAGGCACAGTTCCCAACAATTATCTTGCTATTCAAATCAAATCAGTGAGATTGCAGCAGAGTGATAGATTTATTGTCACCCATAAGTGGATCAAAGGGTCACAAGTGGATTTATCTTTTCAGAGAAGAGTGATGGAATAATATGCCAGCATTGAAGTCATTACCCTTTATATAGGGTAGAAGCTATACTTTTTCAATAAATCACATCTTTTTGCTGTTACACTTTCTCTCAAAATATCTCTTTCCAAGTTTTAAAAAAGGAAAGAGAATCAACTGTAATAGCACATGGAAAAATGTGTCATGTTAACACCTTAAAATATAAGTCACTGTTTGAGATAAGTTTTAAATCCTAGGTATTACTTTCCTATTTGGATGGTGAAATTACTTTGATTTTTTGTCCCATTTTAAGATTGTCAGTCTAAATACTGTATGCTGCTTTCCCTGTAACTTTTAAAGTGTTCTTCCTCCATATTTTAACACAAAATTCTTGCAGGTAGCATAGAGCTATAATCCAACTGGAAATGGATTTTGACTTTGAATGTTCAGATCTTAATATAAACCCTTCCTGGAAAAGTTCTGATCTCCTTCGGCTAGCTTTTGTGAGCAATTTTTTAATGACTTGCTCATGATTTTTTAAAATTATTAGTATTTTTGAATTCTCATTATTTTTAATCAATTTCTAATAAATTTCCTTCCATTATATTTATAAAAATTTACCAAAAGTGGGTTAATTTTTTTTTAATAGAAAAAGTTATGAAAACACTTCAGGCAAAGATTAAGATCTTTGTTTTTCTCTCATGGAATACAATAAAAGATAGTGTTTGCAGGCTCCTGAGTAGCATTTCAACATTCATAGAATCACAGAATCATACAATGGTTTATGTTGGAAGGGATCTTAAAGGTCATTTGGTGCCAACTCCCTTGCCATGGGCAGGGGCGCTTTCCAGGATGCTCAGAGTCCCAATTCCACCTGGCCTTGAACACCTTCAGGGAGGAACCCTGGGCAGTCTGTTCCAATGCCATACCATCCTCATAGTAAAGAATTTTTTCCTAATATCTAATCCAAACCCATCCTCTTTCAGATTGAAACTATTCCCCCTTGTCCTATCACCACATACCCTTCAAGAAAGTCCCTCTTTCTCGTAGGCTCCCTTCTGGTAGTCGGAGGCCTCTAATAGGTCACCCTGAAGCTGCCTTTTTTTCCAGCTGAACAATCCCACTTCTCTTAGCCTTTCTGAATAGGAGAGGTTCTCCATCCTTTTAATCATCTTGCTTACTCTCTTCTGGACTCACTCCAAAAAGTTGATGTTTTTCCTGTGCTGGGAATCCAAAAACTGAATGCAGTACTCAAGGTGGAGTCTCACCAGAGCAGAACAGAGTGGAATCACCTCATAAAGCCTTAAAACCTGGATAATTGCTTACCAATTATCACAGGAGGCAAAATGAGCTCCATTTTGGAAAAGTAATTTAACTTTTGTCAATTAAAAGTATTATAGGATGATGAGAAACAAAAACTAAAAGTACCTCTCATCCCCCTTCCACTTCTTTCTAGGCTTAACTTCTTTCATGGTTTTTTTTTTCTTCTTCCCACTCCATGTAGCACAGGGGGATGAGGAATGAAGGTTGCAGTTAGTTTATAACACCTCACTTCTGTATTTATTCCTCATCACAGTTTTCACATGCTCTGGCATAGGTTTCCTCCCATGACATACAGCCTTCTACAAGCATCTCCAACATTAGTCCTTCCCAGGTGCCGCAGTTCTTGAAGAACTGCTCCAGAATGTGTCCTGTACATGGGGTACAGTCCTTCAAGAGTGGACTGGTCCAGCATGGGTCCCTCACAGGCCACAAGTTCTGCCAGGAACCTGCTCCAGCATGGACGCTCCATGGGTTGCTGCTTCCTTCAAGAAGGTCCTTGAGAGATAGCAGCATGGATATCTCTACTGTATTCTTCCATGAACTGCAGGGGAGCAACATTCTTCATTGGCCAGAGATGAATCTCAAATCCAGCACATGGAGCAGCTCCCTCCCTCCTTCCTCACTGATCACAGATGCTGCATAACATTTTTTACTCTTCCTTAGATGTGTTTTCACAGAGGCTGCAGCAGCCCAGCCAGTGGGCTCAGCTGTGCCCTGCAATGGGTCCCTTTGGGCTGCCTGGAACCGTCTGTGTGCACCACAGGGCAGCCACAATCTCCTATCCCAGAGGCCACCTCTGACACATCTGTGTTACCAAAACTGTGACAAGTAAATCAAATGCACCTGGATGTGTCTGCAGAGAGATTTGCACCATTCCAGGAGGAATCTCAGTGAAATTTCCAAAATTTGTCTCAGAGCCCATGAGAACATAGAGGAATAATGTAGCCAGAGAAGTTTAACTCGGTGGGTCAGATGATATCATCTTGTTTCTGAAAAAATCTCAGGGGTGTTTGGTCCTCATGAAACTGATAGCTCCACTGATAATCTGAACAGCACACTCAAAAGTAATCTTGAAGTGATTGGGTTTTGGTTAAACTTGATTAGGGAACTCATCCTAATTTTTTGATGCACTTCCAAAAAAATCAAATTTTTCACTTAACTCTGATTTGACTTACTTATTCTTCCTAAATATTCAACAGAAAATAAAAGTCAAGGACTTTTCATCCCTAGTGGTACGCACTAACAATTAAAAAAATGCTTTTAGAAATCTTTATAAAGCAAACTCACCAACTTCATACTTCCACAGAGTTATGGTTTAAAGAAAGTTTTCTAATTTGTTTCATCTTTGGAAACTACAAAGTGACTGATGGCATTGCAGCACTTTGGTAAGCAGCATATTAGTCACAATGAAAGATCACTATCACAAGTAGTACATTGCTAAATCAGGGAATTACAGCCCTGGTGGAGATGTGCAGAAACTTTCATACATACCTGATATAAAAAAAAAAAATGCAAACAACTTTCTCCAACTTTTTTTCTTTGCTTTTTTTTACCTAATTTCTTTCAAATTTAAAGTTTTTGAACAATTGATGGATGAGTCTCCATAAATGTTTTCTTGGACTTTGTTCAAAAGTTCAAATCAGTCTAGGAATCAGGAAAGACATTTAAGGAAACACTATGACCTTGCAAATAAAAAGAATATTTTCTCACATTTTCATAAAAGGTACCAGGCTCCATCAAATATTACAGTTATTATAAGGTTTTAAAGATACATATATAGGTTTTACCATACTTTGTTTTGAGAAAAATATGCATCTGGAAAAATAGAGGAATCAAAACATTATATAATAGCAAGTTTAAGATTTTTAGGGGAATGTTGGATTTTGGAGGAGCTTCTGTTAACACTGTCTACAAATGCTGACAGAAGCATTTATTCAGTTATAATGAAACTGGCCTTTAAAAAGGACTTGGAGGTAAGGTTCCAAATGTTATTTGCTGCCAAATGCACTGTTAAACTTACTGAAGGACATTTATGAGCAGCACTGCATTTCTGATTTTACTGTATGTTTGTATGTTGTAAACTTTGAGAATAAAATCTTTGGCTCACTTATGGAAAGCATTGCCTGAGTAAATGATGTATAGAGGTCACAGTAAAAATCCATATAATTATTTAGGTAAAATCAGCTTATTATGTTTTTATCTTCTCAAAGTATATGGGAAAAAGAAAATTAATTTAAAACTTTAAGTTTTTTTCTCTTTCTTCTTTCTTCTCCCTTTTTCAATTAAACCAAAAATAGAAAATGAAAAATTACTTAGAGATTTTATTTAAGTTCTCACAGTTGTATCATCCATGAATATTTGAATAATTCTGCTGTTGCCATTTTGTTTTGCTTTATGAAGATATATAGACATATACATTTTTCTTTCTCTACAATAGCTTCTTTTCTTTTTATTTTATTAGATAAATGTATTTTCCTGCATTTCAGAATGGTTTGACATTGCACTACATTGATTTTTTTTATATAAGGCATATATTTTTACATGAGACATGCTAATAATATGCTTTATAAATCCCTTTACAGACATGCACATGCACACACAAATTTCACGTGACCTGGGAAGGAGCAATGCTTTTGTTTAAATGCTTCCTGCAAGCTGTTGCATGTTACACAGATGCTAAACAAGGCCATATTTCATTATTAGTCTCCTTTTGTTGATGGCAAATACACAGTTGAAAATAATGTTTGTTTCCTTGTACACTGACATGTTGACTGGGAACTAGCCTTTTGCACTAATAACATGAAACAGCTTGAATAGTGCTCATTCAACAGAATTTCTGAAAGCACTTCAAAAATAAATCATCTAACAGCATTTTGAGCTTCATTTAGGGAAAAAAAAAATCCTCTTCTTTCAATATGCAAAGTGATACACACAGGTTATTTTCAAAATTAACTCTGTTTTCTTTTCTAAGATTTCCAGTTCATCTTAAAAGCCAGCAACACAGTGATAGAAATAGAGGAAAATTGCAGCCATTAAGTGCAGACAGGAAATGTGTGCACCAGCTTTAGCTCAATGTGAAAATTAAATCCAAACTGCTACAAACTAGGTCTGGGTTTTAATGTTAATTGTTCACATGCCCTCAATACAAATTATTCACACTAATGTACTACATTAGCCAAGCCTGTCACTTTCACAATTATTATTTTGGTTGCTACTGTTGTTGTTTTGTAAATGTCATCTCATTTTGTGTCCATTGTGGGAATTTAGGTAAGCTGCTTTAGTTGTAAGAAAGTTCTGAGCATAACATTTAAGGCTGCTGCTGCAGTTTCATGGATCATTAGCAATTTGCTAATATTGTTTTAGCTTGCAAATTAGTGCAGCTTAGTGACTAAGGAAAGGTTCCATAGCTGTCATCAATCAGACTAAAATTCTTCATGCATGAGATGAAAAACGATTTTTAGCCTTTGAGGCTCAGACAGCCAATTACTGTAACAAAAAAAAGAAAAAACAAAACAAAAAAAAACCCCCAAAAATAGTGTGGGGTAGACAGAGGAGTGAAGGAGAGAAAGCAAGCTATAAAAGTGCTGTTAGCAATTCTATTAAATTTTTTTCTTGTTGCATTCGAAAAGAATTAACACATGCTCTGTGATCATTCCTTAGCTTCCTGCTATATTAACGAAGCGACAAATTTTAGAAGGAGAAACAGAACCTTTCATAGGAAATGACAAGAGATTAGTGGCCAAAGAAAGAATACCAGAAAATCTGAGTCCCAGAATCATTAAGGTTGGAAAAGACCTCCAAGATCATTGAGTGCAACCTTTGACTGAGTACTACCTTGTCAACTTGAACATGGCACTAAGGGCCATGCCCAGTCATTTCTTGAACACCTGCAGGGATAGTGATGCCACCATCTCTTTGGGCAGTCTGTTCCAATGCTAAACCACAGCTGCAGTGAAAAAAATTCTTCCTGATATCCAGTATAAATCTCACCTGGCACAGTTGGACGCTATTGTCACAGTGGTCACAAGGGTCTTCAGGGTGAGAGAGAGACGAGAACGTTGACCTCATTTTCAGAAGGCTTGATTTATTATTTTATCATATATATACTACATTACAATTATACTAAAAGAAATAGAAAAGTTCTCAGAAGGCTAGCTAAGCTAAGAATAGAAAAGAAAATGAATAACAAAGGATCTGTGTCCCTGCAGAAAGCAAGAGCAGCTCTGCCATGAGTGGTCAGTAAATCCAAACATCCACAGGAGACCAATCACGGATCCACCTGTTGCATTCCACAGCAGCAGATAACCATTGTTTACATTTGTTGCTGAAACTTCTCAGCTTCAGCAGGAAAAATCCTAACGAAAGGATTTTAATGAAAAGATGTCTGTGACGGGCTACATCTTCTTGTCCTGCCGACAGTTGCCTAGGAGAGGAGACCAACCCCCTCCTGGCTACAACCTTCTTTTAGGGAATTGCAGAGGATGATAAGGTCTCTCCTGAGCCTCCTTTTCCTCAAACACCTCCAGTTCCCTCAGCTGCTCCTTCTCAGACGTGTGTTCCAGACCCTTTACCAGCTTCCAGACGTGCTTCAGCACCTGAATATCTTTTTTATAGTGAGAGTGCAAAACCGAACACAGGATTTGAGGTTTGGCCTCACCGATGCCAAGAACAGGGGACAGTGACTTCCTTGGTCCTGCTGGCCAGGCTGTTGCTGATACAGTGCAGGTCAGCATTGGCCTTCTTGGCCACCTGGGCACACACTGACTCGTGCCCTGCTGCTGTTGACCAGCACTCCCATGGACCTTTCTGCTGGGGGGATTTCCAGCCACTCTTCCCCAATCCTGCAGCGACAGAAGTTGTGACAGATGTGCAGACTGTCTTTTATTTTGTCTTTAACCAAGCTCTCTCACTCAAATTTCTCTCATCCATCACCTTCATGCACACTCTCTTTTCCTATTGCCTTTTCTGCACACCTCTTTGCAGCCTTTTCCTGTTTCACACTTTCTCAACACCTTCTATCAAATCTTTCCCTTTCCCATCGTTCTCCTCTGTCACTTCTGCTGCCTGTCTTGATCTCATTGTAGCTTTACAGTCTTCTCTTTCAATATTTAACTTATTCATGGGAGCTAATAAACTCTATTTGTCACTATATAAACTGTATTAAAGAATCAGAGAAAATACTATAAAAACTGTCAACAGCAT
Source organism: Zonotrichia albicollis (assembly GCF_047830755.1). Lineage (NCBI taxonomy): Eukaryota > Metazoa > Chordata > Aves > Passeriformes > Passerellidae > Zonotrichia > Zonotrichia albicollis. The sequence goes on from NC_133822.1 coordinate 66,543,067, forward strand.
CAGTGTCATAACCCCTTTTGCCTTCAAACTATGTACTTCTCTTTATGTCAGAGTTGTACGGGTTATTTTTAACTTGTCAGTCAGAAATGCATGCCGAAAAGGGCCTGTGCTGTACCACTCTCACCTGGGTTTAACCTAAAACCCTGGTGTGTCTGGTAGGGAGGTAGGGCATTAAGCTGAGATCTCATGACTTTAGTGCCATCATAATCCATAAAGTTCTGTCAAGACCATTGGAAAGAAATGCCAAAATTTTCAAATATAGCAAAAGGCTTTTCAGGATTACAGTGTATGTTTTTAATGTTTAGGGAGAGAAGGAACTTGAGTCTCAGATATATCTATCTGTAGAACTCCATAAATGATGTAAAACTCAGAAACAGAAATTATGCACAAGTATGGTAACATAGCATAGTGAGACAAATGTGTTTTACCACAAGGCAGTGGTGTGTTCTGCCACAAGGCAGAATCTCAAGATAATGAATGTTTTTTAAAAATCTAGAGACCACTGGAAAAAAAAATAAGAAAGTATAAAACATTATTTTTAATATTTCTCTTTTGGACTATGTTTGCAAGAAATTCCACTCTTTTTCTTGCTTTCTAAAATATTTTAATTCTGTCTGTTTTCCAAATGTCTCAGGTGAGTTATCTTTATGAGACACAGAAATCATAACATGTTTATGTTGCAAACCAAAACTCAATAAAACCCGTTCTTTTGGAAAATTCCAAAACTTTTGCAATCAATACTGTAAGAAACCAGTAACAAAGAGATAGCCAAATTAGTTTTGTAAGCAAGAAAAAAAATTTCTAATAATAAAAATTATTTGCTTATCTTTGCTTTAAAAGACTAATTAATTTAGTAAGGCATTTGTATTATCAGAGAAATTTTATTAACCATTACTATGACAGTGCTTTTAATAAGTGTATTTAAAAAAAATACATATCTTAAAATGGAAAAAAAAATGTTCCCAGTTCTGATTTCAAATTCATCCTAACTTAATGTGAAATGAGTGATCTGAATTTGTAGTGACACTAAAGTGCATAGTTATCCATGTTAGTTCTATGTCAAATAATGCTGGAGATAGAATCTTACACTTGTCTTAGGCTTCATGCAAAAGACTTGGTGGCGCACAATCAGAGCTATCACGTCATGTCCAGGTGTAAAACCCAATAGATCTTCATCTTTGCACCAAAATTGTGCAGCATCAATAAATTTTGTGACCTTGTTAAATGAAATAAGGGTGACGAAGTCAAAAATTTTTTTAAGTTTCTCTGAGTGATGAATTTTAAACTTAGGAACCATTAAAAAAAATTGAATGCAACCTCTTACTAAACCAGTGAGGAGCAATATATAAAATAACATTTCAATGAAGATTTTAACTGGATTTTGACCTTGTCATTTTGAAAACAACTACATGCAAAATAGCAGGTGGTTGCACCTTAACACTTCATCTTGATTGCTGTAAAAGTTACAGCGTAAACAAGAATTTTAATTTGTCAAAAAAGTTTAGTTAATCATGTTTTTCATTTCAGGAGATCTCAAAGTATACATAGGTAACATTTTCTCAGGATGTTAAGAGTTAATCACACTTCTGGTAGTAAAAGATATGTATATATATCTAATTAGAAAATTTATACTAATATCCAGCAGACCAGTTATTAAAGTATGATTTATTTTATACTCTACTGTATCTGAACAACATAATGTAATCCATCAATCAAAAAAGTAATAATTTATTGCTGTTTCTTTTCATTTATAAGTATATTTTTTATCAGCTTAACAAAATGAGTTATGGGTCCTATTTTTCAGCCTTCACTTTCCTTTAAAAATTAATTTGGAAACATCAGATACCTAAAATTAAAAATAAAAAATAATAATGACTTAAATAAAAGAAGAAGGAGAAAGAAAGCATTTTTCTTTAAATATTTTCAAGAGTGTCTTTTGCTTATTGTATTTACTGATGCAATAAATCAAATGTTCTGTTTTACCTAACAAGAATGTGTTAACTTGCCCTGGTAAAATAATTTGACTTGCAGTCAACCCATATTCATGCATTTAGTACAAGGAGAAATGAAATACAGAAAAGGGAATATGAAGTTATTCAACAATATAACAAATTTCCTTTTATATTTATAAATTTATACTTCGGAATACTATTAATCAAATATTTCTTTCAGTAAATGAATGTGGTGATGAAAATATCTAAAATTTTAATCAATAAAGGTGTTTTAATTTTGAGTTGTAGAATATGCCTTTATTGTCAAGCTTAGAATATTTAATTATTCATTCTGTTTTTAATGTACTTTTTGAATTATTAATATTCCATTCATGTCTAAATTGTTACACAACTAAAATTTCCAACATAGCAGCCAAGATGATCGCTGATGAATTAAAAACTAAAAAATCTTCCCTAACTTACAGTAAGTAAAGTTTTCCCCATGGCACACAGAATAGAAATTGAATAGAAAACAATAATATTTTAATAAATTATCTCCTTGCAGGCAAGCAGTTAAGAATGAGTCTGGTGGAGCTTGCTAAATAAACTGTCTATTATTTATATTGAACAGACATTTCCAAAATAATCTCTAAGTATTAGTCTGGTGTATTTAGTTTTTCTAAAGAAGTAAATGAGAAAATTAATTAAAGAAATTTTTTTTTTCTTGAAATTACTCGAATCATCCAAAATTGCTAGATTTCCTGCAATTTTGTAGCAACAATATTCACTAGATCATATTTTAAAAATATTAAAAATATTTAAAATAATTTAATAAACACAGCACAGCACACGCACCTAAAGAATGCCATAAGGAGCATAGAAAATATCTGCACTGGAGCTAAGAAAATATCTTACTATTTTTCTAAAAAACTATGGAATAATTTGCAGTTCATTCCTCATTACTGTTTTCTATGCATAATGAAAATTAAAACAGATTGCCTATTAACCATAAATTTAACTATTTTAGCACAGGATATCCTTGACCTATAATCTGTCAAGGGCCATGTAAATCTCATTAAAAACCATAAACAAGGAAAAATCACAACCAAAGCACAATAAACTCTAAAATGCAACTGTTATCTGGGTTTTTTTCTAGGAGTAGTCATACACATTTTGACAACAATCACAGTCAGTGAAGCGCTATTCTAAAAATTCAATATAAATGTCATTTAAAAAATAGTCTTATAATATCAACTCATTGCAAATGAACAGAGCTCAAACTAAGCTAAAAACACTGCTGTGGCACAATAATAGGGCATTAATATCCTTCAGCATTTAGAATTTTTAAAGCTTTTTAATAGCATCCTGTAAAACAGAAGCAAGGAAAAAAAAACAAACTTAAAACACATAATGGAGAATATGATTTTCTTTAATCATTACTTACTACTTATTACAAACATTTTTATAAACATAACTGATAGATGATCTGGCCTCCATCCCTCATCAATATTTTAACTAGACTAAAGCTCTGTTCAGAATGCGTTTTCAAAAATCAATAAATTACATCTAAAAGCAAACTAAGAGATGAAGAACAGATTCATTCATTGCTTCCTATGTAGAAAGAAGGAGGTTTCAAATTAATATCATTAAAAGTCTCTTTATATGGTCAGTCTGAAGCTGCAAAGAAATTGAACATTCTAGATAATTGCTCTGTGTTTCCATCTTCAAAGGAATTTTGAGGCATGTAGATGAGTTTTGTGGAAAGATAATAAGCTTCAAGAGCTAAAAGATACAGTATGGTAAAAAATACATGAGTAGTCTTCCTTCATAAGAGGACTGAACACGGATCACAGTTTGAAAAGATTCTTAAGAAGATTATTAGTGACTTGGGAAAGAGATCTTACAAATGTGAAATATCTATATATGAATATGTACAAACACATACATAAATGTGTATGTGTGTATGGCCGTACATGAAATATATAAATATACATATATGTTGTCACATTTGAGCCTAATGTGAGGGGAGAGTTAAGACTGAAATATCAGAAAATTTAAAACTAAAATTATTAAGTTAAGTAGTTAACCCTTTGTACTAAAGTTTAACTTACAAACAAAATATATTGGATGCATGGATTTGGATTACAGAGCTCATGCATGGGTAGCACCGATATGTACAGTCATGGAATGTCACCACTAAATTCTTACCATTATGGTAAGTACACGTTTTTAACAAAAGGAATACTTCCATATTTTGATGACAAATGAATATTAACTATATCCAGCAGTATACAATTCTAATTAAGAGGTGTCAGAAGCTTCTGTCTGCACTGGCAACAACTGGAGAGACAAATGAACATGTACTTTACACAATGTTGTTCTTTTTTCTCATAAATCAAAAAGCCTTCCTGTCTCACTACTAGAGGAATCAGACATAACATATATGAAAGCTTGCACATTTATTTTGGTCAATTTTATTTCTAATCTTAATACATTTACCATTCAAATGATACAAAAACTCCGGCCATTTCTTGCATGAAATTATGAAAACTGTTCACAGGATATATTCCCAGGGTATAGAAGCTTTGTCAAAATAATACCACAAAAGAATGAAAATAACAGCCCAAAAGTCACAGAAATCAGAGGAAGTATAGATGAAAGAAGCAACAAAACCCCAGGAAAACAAACCATAGCCGCGAATATTACTGCCTGGTTTAATACACTGGTGGAAATGTGATGTCTCCAAAGGCCAAGACACTGGGAGGTTTGTGTGTGATCTAAATTCCATAGAACTACATCAAATTCAACAAAAGAGGACTCCTATCAGGCAGGTCTGGATGAATATTCCTGCTTTTTAGGTTCAACACTAAAGGTTAGATTTGCTTCATCTTCCTGATCTCTGCAAAATGTTACATTTGCTCCATTTTCAGCCTACATTTCTGTACCAATTCTGAAGTCAAAGAAAACCAAGTTTAACTAATGATTTAACTTTTGGATGAGCATTTAGGTCAGCAAAAATGTATGCCATACTAAAGTTATATGTAACTCTTAATTGTTTCAGCTAATTTGCTTGCTACTCTAAATTATGGTGTTGGTTGTTTTGTTCTAAACATTTAACCTGACACACGCATTTTAAGTCATCGTATTCTTCCCTGAAAAAAATCTCTAAACCAAAACCAAAAACTTCTCTTCCCCCTTCACCACCCAAATAAAGTTAAAACCTTAAAAAAAGGCAAGACACTGCAAAAGAAGGCATTAGAAATAGGGAATGGGCTATGGGATTTTGAGTAATTTCATGTGAAGAAGGACAAAGTTTCACTTCCCCAACATGGTAGATAACAGTTTCAGTCTCACTTAGTCTCTTCTTTAGAGCTGTACTTCTTTATGTGAATAAAGAAATACAAATTGAATTAACCAAGATTTTATACCCTACACGAGGGAAACGTATTTAATTCTGAATTCAGTCTAATAGCAGCCAAATACATATGTAGTTTTATATACACATAAATTGCCAGCAAGATGAAATGCTGAAAAAAGAGATTACTGATGATTTAGGCACAAAGCTGGAATATAAAAGGGAACCTGTGGGGGAGGCATCCTGGGGTCATCAGATAGGTTTGCAGCCAAGACTCTCCTGTGTAGTTCTTTTCTTGTGCCCTTCAGTTTTAACTGGAAGTTTTTTGTGTCTGAAATAATATATTTGTTGAAAAAAAATCCAGTCTGTACTAAGAGATTTTCTAAGGGACTTATTTTTTTTTTGTCTGATGGAGAAAACAATGGGGTTTTAGCAATTTTTGGATGACCTGTAAATGGGAATAGGAATAAACACATGCTATAGAATCAAAATACTTAAATCTAACCTTGGCTTCTGAGTTCTTTCTCTATTTGGTGTCTCAAGCAAGATCAAATATGCATTCCCAAAAGCTAGGCAAGCATGGTATGTATATATGAAGCACTATTTACTTTACTTCCAAATGAACAAAATGAAAAGGAGTAATATACTAAGCCATAATGTAACAAAGAAGTCACAGGATTGTAGTTGAATCTGGGAAAATTTGCCAGCTATTCTGATACATAGGAACTTTCAGTGTGCAATACAAGTCATCTTCTGTGTCAGCCTCAAGGTCAAAAAGAAAAGGAAAATATAATTTCATACCCAGTTTTAAAATAAATTCAGTGTTGTACAAAATCATTAATCTGTCACATAATCTTTTCACTGGCAAGCCTCTACTGACATGCATGGAGAAGGGAGCCAGGACCTGGATTGCAGCAGGCAGGCAGGGCAGCAGCTCCAGCACGGTGACTCCATTACATAGCAAACATGCAGGAAAAGATGATTGGTGGCAGTGACCAGGTCAGCCAGCAGAGCTGTGGTTGCCAGCCCTGTCTTTAGAGACAAATCAGGTCTGACACATGGCCAGGAAGCCAAGTCAGTGAGACCAGGTCAGGGACAGTGGGGTGCAATTCCAGGTATAGGCAGAGCTGCCACAAAACTCTCTCATGGGTGCGGCGAGGAATGTGTCTGGCCTGGATGGTCAGTGTCCGGCTAGCAGAGGGCAGGCCAACACCCCGCTGCAATCCAAAGCGAGCACCCCTTCACGTCTGAGGGCCTCGGGCTGTGCTCGCCTGCGGACTGATCTCACCGCCAACGCGACTGTGAATAAGGAGCTGGACTCTCGTTGGGGTCAAATCAGGTTTAATGAGCACCCAAGACAACAACCAGGGAAAGAGCCCACAGAAAGACCCCGAAATGGGGGGGGGGGGGGGGGGGGTGTGAAACGAGGTTATAAAGGGGGTGGGGCGTACAAAGGAGGGGTTTACACTGAACCAATAAGGAAAGATGGAAGGATGAACTTCACAAAACTGACATAAAAGGGACACCAATGAATACAAAGCAAAGGAGGGGCCCCGCGACCAGAGCCAATCATAACCCCGAGTAAGTGGAAGCTTCTGGCAAGTGGGGAGGAGCGGGGGTGATTGACTGGGCCCAGGGAGGAGGAAACAATATACACATATGGGTAAAAGAGGGAGGAGAAATTATATAACCAAGAAAACTGACACCCCCAATGGCGGGAGTTGCCATGGGGATAACTTAACTGACAGGGCTAGATGGGGGGAGGGCAGAACCATTTACATTTAACAGGGGGAAACAATACATAAAATAGGGGAATAATACAATAAACTTATTAACACACTACAACACATGGGCATAGGTCAAGGGCCTGAGTTTAACACAGCTTTCAGGAAAAGAGGAAAGAGACAATGGGCAAGGCTCCCTCTTCAAATTCTCATAGCTTATTATTGTCACAGCAGTTTGATCCCATGTTTTACAGGCGAGCAGAATCAGAGTTGATTTTGAACACAGACAAACTCCTAGGAGTTAGGGGAAGAGGCTGCAGAGCCTGTTAGCTCCCTCAATATCCTGGCACCTGCAACAGCCATTTTTTTTTCCAGTGAACACCAGTTTAAACACTGTGAGGGTTTAAATCCTTGGCCTCTGGAGTGAACAGAACTATTGCCTGACTATTTCACAGAATATTGCCTGAAGATTTTCCTGAATTTGGGCCAGGTTAATAGTGTATAGCCTTTTTGGTTTTGGCAGGTACTGAAGTTGGAGGATACAAAAAATTATTAAAATAACAAATAACCTTATGCACAAAATTTTTAAAAAGTCAGAAAAGGTGAAGGTTTTGTACAGTTTTGAAGGATTCCACTTTAACTTCCATTGCAGATATGAAGAGTTGAGAAATAGAAGGGCATATAGGAGTCCCAGTTATCTAACTGATTTTTCATCTTTTAGCCAGAAGGCGGCATTCTTCTTTCTCACTAAGATTTTCAGAGTGCTGTATTGCATTCAAAATGTTTCAATGAAATTTGATTATAGCTTCTTGTTTAACTGTTCTACTAAATTGTTCTAAGAATTCTTCACTTAATTTTTACAGTGAAGAATACTTTACATTACAGAGGGGAAGATATAAAAGTGTGGTATGGTAAATCTCATTATTTCCGCATTCATTTACCACTTTAACTAAGGGTTTTCCTCTAGCTGAAGTTTAGGAAGGAATGACTTCTAAGCATTGGGAGCTGAGAAGAGGACAACAAATTTCTACACCTGGTCTGGTTTGACATTGGCACAAGGCCAAATGCCCACATGAAAATACACCTTCTCTGGTGTCTGCTGTGAGATTTTGACCAGGAATAAACAAAGCAGGCTCTCACTTGAAAAAGAAGAAAAGTTTATTAACTAAACTACAAAGACAATTACTAAACTACACACAAAAGGAAGAAAAAGGAAAGAAAAAAAAAAAGAAAACACAAGGAAAATGAAAACCTCACAAAAACACTCTCCTCCTCCTCCTCCCCCCCAAATTCCCAATACAATACAATCCAAAATCAATTCTGGGTCCAGCACCACCCTTTAGAATGCTCAACTTCAGTTCCTCAAGAGGAGAGGGAGTCCTTCCATGTGTGGTGGTGGCCTTTTCCGTCCTTGTTCTGGTGCTCTCACCACCGGACCAGAATCAGGGCTGCTTCCAGGGTTGTCCTTTTAAGGAGGCTGTGTCCAGTTCCAGAGAAGCTCAATCTCTCACCTCTGGGACATCTGTCCCCCCCATATTTTATATACCCCCTGGGGCCGAGGGGTACCCACACTGAATCTTCTTTGGCTCTTGGACATTTCTCCCCCTGGTCTCAGTCTCTGTATTCCAGGGAAACATAGCTCTGTCCATGGCTACACAAAAGAGTCCAGCATAAAATGCCACTCCCTCTTCTCCGTCTTTCCAACATCTCTCACTCTCTCTCTCTGGTCCAGACTTTCATCACTCACTTATCTCCTTCGTCCTCCTCCACTCTTATCTCTCGTCTAGGAAGGGTTAGTGTTCTGTGAAATTTTCGTTGTCCAAAGAAAGGGTTAAAAACTCCTCCAAGCGGCTGGACTCCTGGCTGCACCCCCCCACCATCTCCTCAGCCGGGCTGCCTGCTGCCAGCACACGTTTACTGCTTTCAAGGTAACGGCACCCAAACACCGGCTGCACTTTCTCTGTCTGTCTCCAAAAGGGGGGGGGGTGGGGTGGAACAGGCTGCCCATTGCTTCCTGGCATTTCTTTATTTTCTTCCTTCCACCCTTGGGGCCAGGCCTACCTCTCCCAGGCCGGACCGCATGGCTTTTCCCCTCCCCCAGCCCAGCCAGCAACTGGGCCGGGGGAGAGACTCAACTCCTTCACCGCCGGAAATCCAAAGAGGAGCTGCCAGGGGGAGAGCCCTGCTTTACCCTGTGTTCTCGGAGGTGGATCCGATTGCCCAGTGGTTAGGCCAGATGGCAATATTCAAATCTGAGCACTCATTGGCCCCATCCACACAGCATCCCAGAAATCCTGTTTCCGGGTCAAACCATGACAACACCACACAAAGAAATATTTCCTCAAAACCTACTGGTTCATGTAGAGTATGACTAACATAAGATGTGAGACTCCTTTTTGTTTTAGAGGGGTTTTTTCTTTGTCTTAGGGTGATTTGGACTCTATGAAGTTTCTTTCCCTCCTTATCACAGTACAGAATTCTTCTATGTCACCTGGACTGTAAAATCTATGGATCATACCACACAGCTTTCTATCCTAATGTTATTGAGTTTGAACTCTACCATCATATATTTCAAATCTTCATATTGCAAAGTTCATTTTCAAAATGGATTTGTTCTATTCAGATACAAATTGATACTCTAGTGTTTCTTTCCCTCCACAGTAATCCGCAGAGAGAGTTATTGAATTCTTTTAAAAACAGAAGGCATTAAATATAGCCAAAGTATTTCAAAGTAATACATTTTTCAAATCAAATGTCTCACACTGTTTCTGAGCATTGGTTCAATTGCTGTGAAACTGTGACTTCTGGTTGTGGTTAATGATATGGAAAAAGTATGTGATGAAGTCTAAAGTCAGATAACTACCAGGTGTTACAAATTACAGAAAGATGAGTTACTTGCTTTGAACCATTTATTGCTAAATAATACCCAGTCTACTGGAAATCTATTCCTAACAGCCTCATTTTTACTTGTGATACTTAACATCATAAGGAATAAAGCCATTTAACTCAGCATATTTGAATTAACACTAATCAAAATAATGAAAAGAAACACATTTTTTCTCCATGTTAGAAAACTCCAGTATAGTAAACATAGGTCAAAATATAATTAAGGTGGTTTAGAGAGCTACATTTGTTTCACTTTTTTCCCCAGGATTAGCTCCATTTCAGGGGTATGAAACTGTTTTGATATAAAATGAGGTCCACATTACATTTCCAGAGACTAAATTCAGAATCATACTGTTCTATTCATGAAGAAAAGACCAAAAAACCATCTCTGATACTCTACTCCTGTAATCACATCTGTAAAAGAAGATTAGGAACATTTTGCTTTTGCAAATTAAATGCAAATGTGCTAGCTGCAGAAGGAAGAATGTACTACAGAATCAGCCCTATTGTCCACAGAAGGGACTTTCAGTTAATGCTCAACATCACAGAATTCCATCAAGGAAAGAAGAATTGGTTTACAAACTGCTAGGGATATTTTTCTCCATTTAAAACAACCTAATCACATATTTTGTGATAAAACTTCTATGTATAGAATTAATTTTCATTATTTGGCAGGTTGCTGACCATTTAGGACATCATTAGAAGTAGTCATAGTAATTTGGCTATTCCAGCTGAATGTCTGCCTGCTAAGTTAAATCCCGCCATTAATATAATCAATTTAGAGTAATTCTCTTGAATTTTAAAATAGTCTTATGCTTAGTTTTATGTTGAGTGATATAGCTAGAAACTTAAAGACTACATAAGAATTTCTGATAGTAAATTTGTGAGTTTCTTGTGTTCTGAGTTCCTGGGAATACAAAATGCTTTTTCAGAGCTCCTCTAAAACCTTTCCAGTACAAAACACAGGTGTCTAAATTTCAGCAAAACTGCCTCTGATAAATTTCCGTATCCTAACCTATTCATTATTCCTAGGTTCCCTAGGTTTTACCTATCTACTTATTTTACAGTGAAAGACTCATCATGTTTGCAAGCTTGGGATTAATGATGTGGGTGGGATGAAGACTGAGATTTGCCTTCATCATCACCAAAGGAAGTGACACTTAAGAGCCTACTGCATTGTCTCCTGCTCCTGGCCCAGGACCTCTTTTCCTCCCCTGTGGAGCTCTCAGTCCCTGTTCCAGTGATTCCCTGACAGCACAATCCTGGACCAATCCTTGGCCCATCTCCATCCCCATGGAGATGCCAAATTCCCCCAACTGGTACCTGGACTGTTCTGTGCCCTGGCTGGGAACAGCAGAGCAGGGACTCCCAGCTAGGGTCCATCCCACTGGCTTTGGCTTTTGGCAGTAGGATTGGCCATGGAGCCCTGTCCTGACATCCTGTGGGGAGATCCCTTCACCACAGGTACCTGGCTCACGAGGGATGCCAGCCCTCACAGTGCCCTGATACTTGTCAACAAGCTTTAGCTTTTGCCCAATAATGTTCTGACCAGAGTGGACTACTATTTAAGTTATTTATGCTTATTCTATTTAGTAATTAGTACATGGAGTTCATGTTGTGGTGTAAATAAGTTCTTGCAATGCATATCTTTGTTATGTACAGCATTTTTGCACTGCTTTCAACACGAAGCCAAACTAATCTGTTTGGATTTCAAGTATCTCCTGGTTTCTTTGACTGGTCTGTACCTAGTATTTGTCAGGCAGAATTCCTTATACCAGGTCTTTTAAGGGTTGTAAGGCTGACACTAAGGAATATCAAAAGAGTTGTTTGGTTTTATTTTATTTTAACACTTCTTAGACACGTGGTGCTGTTCACGGGTTAGCCATGTTGCATCCTCAATTAGATCAGAATTATAATCATAGACTATCCTGGTTTGGACAGGACCCACAAGGATCATCATCTCCACCTCCTGGAGCTAAAAATAGCAACCTCTAAATAAGTCAGATTATTGACAACCAGTATTATTGGATTCAACAGAACTGATTTTCTTGACTTCTTTTTTTTCAGAAGTAATTAATTTTAAGTACGTACTTTAGGATTACTGATTCAGTCACATATCCACACACATATACACAAAGGCAGTATCAATTAATCCTACCATCCATGTCACAGTGTAGATAGTATCCTATTATCAGTTACTACCCTGGAGTTTTCTGATCTAAATGATGTCAGGAGGAAGACTCATCTTTTGGTTTAAATTTCTTGTGATCAATGTTGAAGGAACAATCCTGAAACATGACTCAGGTGAGAATGCTCTACAAAGACACAGAAAAAAACAATTTTAAGATTCAAATTTGCTTAGAGAAATTACCATTATGATATATTTTTTCCCTCTATTTGCTCTCTCACTTCTTGCCTAAGTGCTTCAAACCCTATTCTCTCCTATTTCTAAACAACCCATTACCAGGACCCCTGAACCTGAGCATAAACCTCATTTGGGCCAGAGCAGAGAAAGTATGCAGCCTGAGTTTGAGATTCTGGGTTGAGTTGGAAATCCTGGCTGGAGTAAAAATCATATGAACCTTTCCTTTAAAGATAATGGCTTTCAAAATGAGATTGCATTCTTACCTAGGTACTCCTCTGATGGGAAGTCTGCTTTAATTTACTGCAATGAGATAATTCCTAATCAGTTTAAGAGAAAAAAACCCAAAACAACAAAACAAATCTTGCCAAAAATGTTACAATATCAGCATGAGTCCTTCCTTTAATGCAACTGTTTGCTTTAATCCCATCATAATAAAAACTGATACAGCTTTCTTATTTATAAAACTATATGGAAATGTAACTGGGAAAGATAGTAAAGCTCCCAAACTGTAACTACTAAAGCTGATCAGTCATTTCATACCAACACCTATTAATTTCAAAGAAAAATGTTATGAAATTGATTAGACTGTTTTGAAATTGCTAGTCAGCATGCCTAGAGCCCTGTGGTGTTGTTATGACAGCCACTTTAAAGCTAAGGAAAGATTTATTTGCTATATGCTTGAAAAGGTCACAGAGAAAAGTACTTACACAAGGACAATGCACACAGTTTTATATAAACACAACAAGGTAGTAAGTTCAAATATTTGCCCAAATAGAAAGAACTCTTGTCTGTCATCTTTAAAGTGACCTCCTGATTAAAAGAGCATACCAAAGTGTTTCAGATTAATTTGAAGAGGCAGTAATTCAGTTTTTCACATGGACCACTGAGACTGGGCATGTTTCACTCAGATTGGTTTGTTAAATATTTTATAGATCAGTTTTCTGCTTCTATTGAATTGGAGTGTAATCATCACATAATATTTCCTTTACTGTCAAAGAGCATGTCAAGAAGCTTTTCATATTTGATTATTTATTTCTAGAGTAGATAATTTATTCATCAGCATCACTTCGTTACTGTACCTGTCTTCAAGAGCAAATTTGGTTCATATAATCTGACAGAACTATTGTGATGAATCAACAATCCTGGCAACTTGAATAGAATAATCCTTAATGTTGCCTAGTAGAATGTACCACTTGTTTGTCTTTCATAGACCAAAACTGAACAAAAATCCCCAACCTCACACCCTCCACCTTTTCACTGGTTTGATTGCTGATGGTAATATGCAGAAACTGCTTTTTCCAAAAGGCATTTCAACATATTGTGACTGTAGTGGTTCTGGCTGGAATGTAGTTAACTTTCTTCATAACTGGATTTGTGAGTAAACCACTGTTGATAACACATCAATGTTTTGGCTATGGCTGAATGATGACAAGTCTTAATGACAAGACTTTTCCTCACTGTACTCAACCTACAACTTCAGCAATTAGGCTACGTGTGGGAAAGGTTAAGGAGAGGGAAAGAGTTTATACAACTAACCTGAGCTGACCAAAGGCAGGTTCCATACTGTGTGATGTCCTGCACAACCATAATAACCATCTTCCAGGATGGTTGCTCAGTTTGGCTGGGCATTTATCTGCCATCAGAGGTGGTAAAGTAATTGCTGTTGTATGTTTGTTTGGCTTTTTCTCCCCTCAGTCCTTCTTTTATTGAACCTTTCTTATCTTCGGTCATGAGCGCTCTTGCTATTTTCTTCCCCATTCGTGATGAAGATAAGGGTGGAAGTGAGGGAGAAGCCATGCTAAGAATGTCAGTCTGAAGGATCTCTCTGAAGAAAATAATGCAGTCTCTGGCAGTTTTACAAATACTAAGCATAATTTTTCTGTGCTTCTCCTTGTGTGATTGCAACAATTGTGCACAACTAATGAAGAGGGAAGGTATGGAACCATCAGTTATTTACTGCTTATATATTTTTTTTAATTGTACCAACACAGTATTTTGAAAATAAAAATATCCCTACATAAAGTTTCACACAATCATTTTCAATATCTATAGCTCACCAATTGCTTTGAAAAACTTGCTTATTTTTAAGTGGTTTTCATCAACATGAATGCCTGTTTTGAATTTAAGGACAGTTATCTATGAAAACCACATATTTTTGTTCAGAAGATGTGGGTGCAAAGGTATCAAACATATTCTTTAATAGTCTTTGAACATATTTCTCCAATAAAAGAAATCAAAGTTACTCCTCTGGTTACATTTCTGATATATTTTTTCTTCAGTCATATGCATGGTTATATGAAACTAATACTTTTTTGTGTAAAACTTTTTTTTTGACACTTTGATACTTGAATATGTCACATAACCTATTACAGATTGACTTAGACTTCCTGGTGTAGATTTGAGGCCACTCTCTGCCCATGATCCAGCTGACTTAGAGAAGAGCAAACTCCAAAATGGAAGATAGCCTAAATTGTTGTATTGGGGTATTCAACTCATCCATCCTACTCCCATCCATCTCTGTGAAAGAATGCAACAGGATGAGTGAAAACTCGGATATAGCTGCCTGAGTCTGACTCACAGTGTATATTTCAGCTCACTGTTATTAAATGACAGCAAACCAGTAGGGAAACGATCCTCTGGCAGAGAATGATGTCTGACTGCTAATCAGAAACCACAGTGTCAGCATTTGCAAAATGCCTGTGTGGACATGTCACAGTGGATCACAACCTTTGAGTGCCTACTATAAGCGTGTAACTGTATTTGTTCTATATGCCAAGAGACACAGATAAAATTTTGCTTCCAGCAACATACTTTTTTTTTTTCATTTTTATTTTGTTGTGGAATTCATAATTTCTCCCATATTTCTGGAATTCAGTCCTCATACACATGCTTTAAGGTGCGCATTATCTTTTCCTGTGACTAATAGACAACAAGAAAAAGGTGAAAAGAACTTCCACAAGGGCTACAGCTCAACAGAGTCCTACATTAAATTTTGTAATTGAAACAGCACAGGTCAGGACAATATCTGAATGAGATACCTCTCCAGCTGAGCTTTGGTCCTCTCTTTTATTCAGACAGGGTTAAATAAAGGGTTAAAGAGCAAGTGAGTGGTCTCCTTTCCTTGAACACAACACTCAGGAAAGGGGCCATAGGGGAGATCCATTTCCTGGTTTTCTGTAGGGGACTCACTATAAATCTTATTGCATCTTCCCCAAGCACCCAACTTGTTGTTGAATAACTACTTTTTCTGATAGGAAAGCTTGAACATTTATCTGTTGTGGGGAAGACAAACACAATCTTCCTCTTCAGAGAAAGAAAGACTTTGATCACAGCGACCCAGATTATATTGAAAATAATTGATACTCTCACTCACATCCCCTCCCCAAATACTCTGATTTAAGGGAAACATGATGATTAAAATATGGGAGTTCTTTTGCACATTGTTAGAAGTCTCTGCTACATGCAGATGGAGTTCACAGTATCACAAAGCAGTTGTTAATTTCTGTACCATTTTAAAGATATTTCTCTCAAAATACTTGTAAGGGATCCTTACAAGAATTATTTGGTTTTCCCTGTTTGTTCATATGAAATCCATCCATCTTTTTGTGAATGTCTCATTTTATTTTTGAGAAGCCAATAAATAAACTCGATTTTCAACCTCTGTTGAGAGAAGACATATATATATATATCTGTTTTGTTAAGCTTGAGAACAAAAGAGACTCATCCATTTGTATATTTTGAACAGATTCTTGACAGTTGGAGGTATATTACCTGTTTATCTGCTACTTTCCTGCATAAGGAAGGCACACCAATACTTGTAGCAATTAACAAGTCAGACACTGCTTATACATGCTGTAAAAGCTTTGCTTTCATAACAGTAGATAAAACATGATCAGCCAGATGCCTCAAGCACAAGAATGGTTTTGGTGTGTTCAATAAAATAAATAATGAAATTATGCAAACAACGTTTTGATCATTAGCAAGTGCAAATGTGACCAGATGTGTTTGGAACAGATTGTGAGTGTCAAAAAATGGCAACAGCAAGTAAGAAAAAAAATGTATAATTTGAATGATCTACTCACTAACAAGGTTTTTCCTATCTAATGCTATAATTCATGAAAATTCAGAGTGTCAGGGTACTCAGAGTACCTGACAGACTCTGGGGGCAGAAAACTGGGAGCCAAGATCTTCTCTGCTACCTCTAGAGGACCCAGGGAGCAGAAGAGCGATCAGAAAAACCCATGACCTGTCCAGGACGACATACATCACTGTGACTCCTCCTACTTCTCTCCCACAAAACAGGGAATCGTATAATTTGTAAAACTGCATAAATCTGTGACTAAAGTGTATTGGTATCCAAATGTATTTAGTCTTTAAACTGTCATTAGGTCTCAATCTGTGACTATGTGGCTGGATATTGCTCTCATGAAGAAATATGTTTTCCAATAAAACATCTGCTTTTCAGTTGGATGTGAAAGTTGGCATAATTAAACCACTTGCTTAATAATTTAATGAGATCACTTCATAGCTGTTAAAAAAAAAGCCTGGCAAACTGTCCCATTAAATACTTCAGTAATGAAAATCTAAAAGTCTTTAGTTTGAAATAAGTGTTTACAATCACACTCACAAATCAAATCAAATTGTATTACAATGATTCCAGATTGCAGCGAATAAACAATTCCTTAATTTGAATTAATGAAGCATCTTTTTAATTCAGATGAATATATATTTAAATACTCATTTGTTAGTGTATTTGCCCTAAGGATGCAGTAAAACATTTTCATTATTTCTTTGTCTAATTTTGTGCATATGTACATGAGACCTACCATTGGTGACCCAGCAGGGTGGCTGTGGATGGCATCCAGTCATCTGAAATATGTCTGAAGTCCGGATATGGAGAAGATTTAAACCAGCTCTTGAAGGTCTTGAGGCTCTTGAAGGATTAGCATTCCAATGGGCGCATTTTCATTGATAGCTACTGAACCTGCTTCAGATAAGCACGTTTCACCCAAACTTATCATTACCATGGTTGAAAGTGATAGTTAATAAAACTGCATTGTCACCAAGGGCATCTTCCAAATAGGTGATCCTATTGGATGATGATGATTAAATGTAATAACTGTAATAACAACAACACAAATAAAAACAAATCCAGGACTTTATTGTACATTGGGATTTTTCATTTTTAAAGGATGTATGTGAATCTTATTTTCTCTTGTCCACCTCTGTACATAGAAAGGACCAGCATAGAAAATATTTTTTTCCTCTTCAACCTTTTGCTTTTCAGTGATTTCAAGGCCCTTGAAGTCAGTTCTTTGGTTTTAGATGACCAACTAAATGTAACTAATTACAAAATTTTTGTTCTCTCTTTAATGTGTTAGATCAAAATAAATATTTCTTTAACTATTTTTAAGATGAAAAGTAGGGAAGAACTCATTTTATATATGCACATTCATAAAAGGTTAAATACGCTGTGGTATTAGATAAGATTAAATGCCCTTTGTCCTGTTAGTTTCTCTTTATTTAATTACATAGTGATGAAAAAATCCTTAAAGGTTTGAAAACTTTATTGAAGTCCTATAAATGAAATTTTTCCATGAACAAAAGTCTCATGAAACCTTAAATATGGTATCATAGAAGTCCAGATGAAAAAAGAATGGGTTCATAAATATTTAAGAATAGCAGATGACAAGAAATGTGTTCTGAAGGAGAACGTGTACCATTTATATTCTGCAATAAACAAATACAGTTATGATTTCGCTTTCTTCATTTTGAGTTGAGATATTTAGTCAAGTAAAATCGATCTTAAGAGTCAAAGATGTGCAATGGAAAAAATTGTTTGGACTAATAAAGGGCTTGTAACACTTCTTGTTCTTAAAATGATTTTTAATAAAATATATATATGTGTTTGGAATGTGATTCAATTATAAAGCTCAAGTGAAAGTAGGCCCTAAAGCTGATATAAAAGGAGAAGGAGAAAGCAAGGCAAAATTATGTAAACAATATGACAAATATTTATCAGTAAAGGAGGAAAAGAAAGAAACACCCAAAGATGTAACTTAAGAGAGTTCATTTTAAAACAAGTATTATTCAAATTATTATTTGGTTATGAGCTAGATTCTACGATGGCACATTCATCACACAACTTAACTGATTATTCACACACAATTAGATTTAGTTAGGATAGGGACTCTTACAGGCACTTTAATCATTTGCTTCATGAATTGAAAAGGGGTGTGCATTTGATTTACTGTCATCTGGGTGGGTGATAAAGATCAGCTAGCTGATAAATGTGGCAAATGAATTTGCTGATCGAAGCTATCCTTCCATTTGTTTTGCACAATAATTAAAGATTAATTAAATCAGACATGCCTCTAATGAAAGACTCTTACCTGCAGTTCTCTTCATCCAACTGGAAAATACAAACCACAGCAAGATGAAAATTCTTCAAAGAATGAGGGGTTGGATGAACAGAAAAGAGAATATTTGTATTGTTTTGCAACTATTGATCCAAACAACGTTTAACATTTACACTCTGCCTATTTGGAACAATAATTACTTTTGGACCTGACATTAGTAACGTTAAAGAAATTAACATGTAACAGTATAGAACTTGTAAAGCTGTTTTTTTTTTAAAAAAAAGTACAAATAAATTCCAAGTTTGACAGAGGTAAGCATGGCCTTCAAACTCATAAAATTCTAAACCTACTAACAGTGCAGAACAAGAGCTATTTCAAACACTTCACAGCAGTGCAGAAGGCACGTTTGTTTGTCATGATCAATGCCCTAAATTATTCTTAAAAAAAAAGCCTTACACTTCTGTAATAACTAACTAAGTGTGCTTAAGTATATGACTCTTTTCTTAGGAGTTTCCCATTAAGGTGAGAACTTTGTGTGTCTGTGTGTGTGTGTCGGACACTGATGGTTGTAGCATCTCTGATATGTCCATGTGGAGTTTTGGTATTGCTCTGCCAGAAGGCATCTACTGTGCCCCAGGGCAGCTTCACAACGACAGCACATGGTGTCAGAGTTCAACCTCCTAACTCATGATTTAAACTGTCATGTTGTAAAGCACAAAATTATCAAAAACAAGAGTAAAGAAAGCAAAAATTTGAAGGCTATGCAAGTTTTTCAGGATGATTTGATGGAAATGGATTGGCACACTATGAATACTACTAGTTTAATACATGTATTTCAGAAACTTCTCCAGAAGATGCAGGGAAAAAAATCAACCTTAAATTCAGTAATATTGAATGTGAAGTAGACATGTAAGATAACAAATGGAAAGTGGAATAGTTATCTAAAGTGTATTTTAGATACCTATTTTTGTTGGGGTGCATTCCTTCTCTTGGTGAGGGCCAGTGTGAAGGAAAATATATTTAATTTGAAACCTAACTTTTAAATGGTTAAAATTATGTCATATGACTTCAGACTCAGTGGGTTTACTGAAAACAGAAAGTGATGAAAAATTAATAATTTAAAATTAGAGATCTTTTGTAAACTTTTTCCACTGAGATTTGTTTAAAAGCTTTGAAAATATCCTTGAATTTTTAATCAAAGTTGGAGTGCAAGAAAAGGATGCAACTCCTTATACATACTGTCAGTTTTAATGACACCTCAAAAGATTAGGGTTGTTTACCTGCCTCCAACAACTGTCATATTTGTGTGTCACGGCAAAATGATAAATCAGACATCAGAAATCTCTCACAGAGCTTTATATTTTTGCAATATGAAATGTTTATGTTTTCCAAACATGAAGGTCATTGGGCTGTACTTTAGCCCTTTTTTTTCTTCTTTCTTATGATTTGGCAGAGCAGTTCTGGTTGTATTTAAAAACCTCATGCTTCTCCTTATGCTGTGCACACCTTACTTCCCATGGCAGTAAAACCTACTGCCCAGGTCTTACACCCTCATGTTTTAATGTAATGTGAACTTCCTAAAACTTACACTAGATTATGAGAGAACAAGATGTTTCAGTCACAGCCTTGAACACTTCCACATAGAGCAGGTAGTGACAGGACCAGAGGGGATTGGCTTCAAACTGAAAGAGAGCAGGGATGGTTTACATACCAGGAAGAAATTCTGTGCCCTGAGGGTGGTGAGGCATTAGAACAAGTTGCCCAGAGAAGTTGTGCCTGCTCCATCCCTGGAAGTGTTCAAAGCCAGGCTGGTTTGATCTTTGAGAAGCTTATTCTTTTAGTAAGTGTCCCTGCTCATGGCAGGAATTAGATGATCATTCAGGTCCCTTCAACCCAACCCATTCTCTTATTCTGTGCACTGAGTTTTACTCAGCTCTACAATGCAGATAATTGTTTGGAAAAATTGAAAATAGATAGAAAAATCTCATAAAATGTTAATTTCACATTTCTTTGCTAACTGAAATCAAACCTCCATTATTTTTTTCAAATGCACATAAAAGGCAGATTCGGAGATAAGAGAATGTTGAGGAAGATATTCTTCAAAAATTAAAAGGGCATTGTGATATTTTGCAAAATGTAAAATATTGATCAAGCAATGTTAATCATGCTTTTCATCGCCAGCAGTTTTTTATAAAACCTTTATTCCCCTGAAATCAATCACACATAGTGCAAACTTGCTGTGGAGACATAGTTCTTGTGAAGATGTGACCATGTACCTAGTGTGTTTTTAAAAGGACAGAGAAGAGCACTTTCATCTTGACACTGTAGGCTACCTTGAGAAAAGGTTACAAGGAAAGCACTATCAATGGTATGAATCAATAGAAAGAAAAATCTATAGAGAACAAGAGACATTGACCTTGTGTTATAAACCTCTATTTCTTGTTTCCTGAGTACATATTAATTGATCCTCCAGTACCTATTTATAAACACTTACTTTTACCCTCTGTAGCAAAAAAGTCAGCCTGGTTTTCAAAGGTTTGAAAACTCCTGAATGATAGTTCATAGCATAAGGAACTGCAATATGTGCTGGCTCATGGCAGAGAGATGCAGCTCACTTTTAAAAACATCAACATTTCACTATCATACCTTGCATTTATTCTGAATTAGAAGTCTTATTGAATGAAATAAAACACAAAGGTAACCTAGAAAAAAAAGTAACTAGATGTCTTTTACCATAAAACTGCATAATTTATTATCATTCTGCTGTCCTACATGATATTTTTTTAATCCTTTGCATTGCTATTTACAACAAATGATCTTTAATAAAACTGGAACTATAATTTTATCTACAGAAGGTAAAGCTTAAAGAAGAAATAATTAACAAGACTCCTCCTAAAGTACATTGTGAATCAGTAAATAGTTTTGAATGTCATGAGACCTGTCATGGAGTTTGCACCAACATGATACCAGAATGTTTTATCATCTACTGAGGTATTGTCTCCAGTTTATTGAGGGTTTTTATCCGTCATGAAGAAGCAGGATTCTACAGGGTACTAACATGAGGTCTAATCACAGGTCTTAAATCTTGTGTTTTTCATAAAAAGTTTTAAAAATCTGAGACATAAATTTGAATTGATTTTGTCCTAATCTATTTATTTTATAATATACTGGTTTTCTTTAATGCTTGGTTTCACTAGGTTCATGCTTCAGAATGGTCATCTTTAGCCCATTTTGAAATTTACATTTTAAAATGAGAATATACACTGCAAACCCCAAAACCTGGTGCCATAGAGAAAATTACTTTAGATGTCTTCCCTAGGTTTTCCCTAGGTTCAATGAATATAAAACCTAGGGATTTATATTCATTACATATAAATATTCAGAATTTCTTTCGTGGTAATATATATTATTCTGCCTTTATGACAAGATTCACGTTCCTTAATCATTCAGCAGCTCTCGAGTAGTACAAGACATGAATGCTAAGTGTGTAGTGTGTTTTCTCCAGGAAATGCTTTATGGCCTGTGCAATAGAGATGTTCTTGTCTAATCTTCTAGCATAATTTTGCCAGTTACTGCTCAATGATGTTCTCATAAAATTTTCCATTGTGTTTAAGTAAGATCATTCCTGGGAGCTCAGAGATTTTTCAAACAATAGCTTACAAGGCAAATTATTATCATGACATGATTCTGTTCCTCTGTGCTACTCTCATGAGACCCCACCTGTTTGGCTGTGAGGTCCTCATCACAAAAAAGACATGGAAATATTGGAGCGGGTCCAGAAGAAGCCACAAAGATGATCAGAGGAATAAAGCTGCTCTTTTCTGCAGACAGGCTGAGAGAGCTGGGGTTGCTGTCTGGAGAAAAGAAAGCTCTGGGAGACTTCATTGCACTCTTCAACTACTTAAAGGGAAGTGGTGGGCATGGGGTCAGAAGAAAATCCTTCTGTATCATAAGAATATGTAAAAAAGAGTCACAGGGAAGAATTTCTAAAAGACTCAGAATCAAGTACAGACTCTCAACAGTAGAATTTTTTCTGAGTAAATATATCTTCAGCAAAACTGTGCAACAAAAGGGGGAAAACAACTCAGCAAACACAGACCTGAGTAGCACAAGAAGGAAAGTGTTCACTATAAAAGAGTACCATATTTTCAGCTAATAAGAGCTAACACGGTATCAATGATTTTGACGGACCAGTATTTATTAATTCTGAGAAAGCAATCCAGAAAGAGAATTTCTATATGAGTGATATGTTTTCTTTTTATTAGAGGAAGAGGCAGATTGTTACTTATTGCCAGTCTGACAAGAAGAATGTTCAGACTTGAAAGAAACAATATAATTTCTCCTCTTAGTTCTTTGCAACAAACGAAAAACCAAACCTCTCCTACAGTAGAACACTATAAATTTATATTCCATTGTGTAAACAGCATAACAAGTGTTAAGAAAGAATTTTATATGAAAAAGCCTCTCCTCTGGATTAAGCAATCATTTTGTATTAGTTACACATCAGCAGCAGTTGCAAATTTTCAGGGTATTGCCTTTTTGGTTTCCACAGTTGCTTGTTCCCCAGGAAAGATTACAATCCCTTTTCAATTCCTTTACTATGTCACCTTACTATAACCTACATTTCTTGAAATGATCCACTGAAATAAAAAAAAAAGATATAGTGTGTTTTACTCTTAAAATGGCTTGTCACACTCGTCTGGTTTAGAGCAAGACCACACAGCTGAATCAGCACACCTGAGGGTGTCATAAAATCTTGCAAGGGATGGGCAACAAAATATCTTAAATTAGATCCTCCTCCAGCATCGCGGTAATGGAGAATGGAAGTCACAAACAGAAAGAAATTGGGCTATGTCACAAATTCCATGTCTTTTACAGCTGTAAGAAAGCAATCAAATTGCTCTGCACATATCTCCTCCCCAGCTGAGTCAGCCCATATATCCTGGAGGTAGAAAGCAATATAAGGAAGTGGAATCTTCACTGCTTTTGATATGAATTTTTTCATAGGATTGCTGATCTTGAGTATATCCTGGGGTCTCAGTTTTTAGAGTGATCATACAACACCTGTTCAGGCTTTATTCCCAGATCACAGAAATTTATTTCTAATACACTGTAGCAGTAAAGATTTGCCATTTAGAGGAAGCCAGTTTTTCAAAATCATGCCAAACCCACTGGAAAGGTCATGTGTAATTGCATATCCTGTATAGGTTTGTCAGCTTCCCTGTCAGATACTAATGGGAGCATTTTTGAAAGACTGAGCCACTCTACCCTACATTACTGGAAGGACAAATTGTGTAATCTATGCATTTATTCAGTAATACAGCTGACAGATGCATCTCTAGGTATATAAGCTGCTTCAGGCTATACTTAAGCATCTTCTTCAGCCACTTTCTACAATACTGTTATCACAGTCAAAATATATTACCTGCAGCATATAAAAATTTTTGGACATTGTACTCATTCTTTCAAGATAAAAAAGGAGAACAATCCATAATAGCTTCAAACAGCTTGCCAAAATATCACCTAAAGCAGTGGGATTCAAATCTAATTATACATTTGACAGGTTTTAGAAACAAATGGAAATTGTCCCAAGCCTGTTGACAAGTACAAGATAAGAAAGGAGATAAGAAAGGAGAGCTGTCCTCAAATCATTAGTGGCCAGATTCATGAATTTCTTTCAGAAGATTAGATATCAGCAGGGCAAATGTTCGCACCATATTTCTAAGCCATTTAGACAACCTTGAAAATTAATTTTTGAAACTAAAATAAAGCACAGTTCAATTAAATGCATGTCATGACTTTTTCAAATGATCATGTGTTTAAAGCAAATCTTACAGACATACAGTTCTGCACTAGTCTCCTAAGCTTACACTTGAGAATTGCTGGTACCCCGTCAGAGTTGACTTTAATATTAATCTGGTACATAAACAGTGAAACTGCAATTGAGGCTTCTCATAGGAGAAAAGTCTTATCATCCAATTATTTATCTATCTTACCATACCATTTAAAGATTCTTAGGAGGCCTTACAGCTGATCTGTTTTAAAGTAAAATCTGAATCTCTTAAAAAAATGCAGCCCTGTTATTCGTCAGTCATTCCATTCATCAGTCATCACAGAACCACAGAATGGTTCAGGTAGGAAGGGACCTCTGGAAGTTATCTGGCTCAAATTATCTGGCAAGTTATGTTTGTCTTGCAGCTGGGCACCATGGAGAAGAGTCAAGTTCGATCTTCTTTCAAGTATTTATATACATTGATAAGATTGCTCCTGAGCCCTCGGGTAAAACTGTCCCACCTCTGTCAGTCTTTCCCTACAGGAGAGGGGCTGCAGTCCCTTCATCACCTTTGTGGCTCTCCAATGTATTCCCCCCAATATGTTCACATCTTTCTTACCCCTAGGGAGCATGGAACTGGGAAAATACTCCAGATATGGGCTCTCCACAGCTGAGTAGCTGGCGGGGTTCACCTCCCTTAACCTGCTGGAAGCACTTTGCCTAACACAGCCCAGTATTTCCTCTCTCACAAGGTATTTCTCCAGCTTATGTTTAACTTGGGGACCACCAGGATCCCCAGGCTCTTCTCTGCCAACCTGCTTTCCATCTGGGTTGCCTCCAGCATGTACTGGTACATCATGTTTTTCCCTCCAGGTTCAGGACTTCTCTTTGTTGAACTTCATGAGGCTCCTTTCAGACCCTTTTTCAAGTCTTTTAAGGTCCCTTTGGGTGGCAGCATGACTTTCTGGCTTATCAAATACTTCTCCCAATTCTGTGTCATCAACAAACTCGCTGAAGCTACGTTCTGTCCTGTGATCCAGATCATTTATGAAAATGTTAACCAGGACTAGACTCAATTTTAGTGTATAGTGCTAGACACTGGCTCCAACTAGACTTTGTGGCCCTGATCAGCACCCTCTGGGGCTGGTCAGGCAGCCAGTTTTCAGTCCACCTCTCCATGTGCTCATCCAGCCCAAACATCAACAGGTTCTTTTTGAGGATCTCATGCACGTCAGTGCTAAAACCTTACCAAAGTACACGTAGCCAATATTTATAACTTCCCTTTGTCTACCAAGCCAATTGGTTAGTGAAAAAAATTATCAAATTGGTCAAGCATGAGTTCCTCCTTTGGGAACTCGTGCTGACTGCTCCTGATGATTTTCTTGTTTTCCATGTGCCTTTGCTGAGGGATATATTTCGTACAGGTAGCTTGGTGTGCAGGCTGCAGTGTGAGCTGCAGGCTGAGCTCTGCATGGCAGGAAATGCTGGGAGCCAGAGGCAAGACTGAACTGGAGCCACACTTTGTGCAACAAAGAGCACAAGGACCTGTGGCAACAGATAGTTGGCTGGGCACTCAGAGACACAGCAGCAGATGATGATGCAGCAGCCCAGTGAAGTTTCCTTAACACTTGGAAAAATATTCCAGAAGTTGCTTTTATATCACTTTCCCAGAAATTAAGGTGAGTCAGGTTGACACCATAGTTCCCTATGTCTTCTTTCTTTCTGTTCAGATGTGAGTGGAATTTTTTTTCTTCCAGTCTTAAGATACTTCTCTCAGCCACCATGATTTACCAAGGATTATAGAAAGTGGCCTTAGAATGACATCTACCAGCTTCTTCAACAATTGTGGATGAATTCCGTCTGGTCTCATGGGTTTATGTATGTCAAATTTTCTGAAATGTTCCCTGACCTGATTGTTTTGTGTCAAGGGTACATCTTCCTTGCTCCATCCTTTTTTTCTGATCTCTGGGACCTGGGATTCTTAAAAACTAATCTTTCTAATAAAGACTGAGGCATAGAAGGCCTTCGGGACTTCAGAATTCAGGACTTTCTGGTCCTTCATCATTCTGGTCCTATAAAATTTAAAGAAACAAAGAATAATCATACATTGAGAAAACCTGACTAATTTTTTCAATGATTTTTTTAGTACTTTTCAAGCTACTATTTACAAGAACAAGCGTTGCTTCTTTATTTTCCAGGTTCCTAAAAACTCAGTTTGTACATGTTATTTAAAAATCATAATGAAAACAAACAAAAAAAGGGTTTTTTCAGTTTTTTTTCCTAGAAAACAATTTCTCATATGGAGTAATAATGATTATGGGTTTTGTCAACTTACATGATTAAAGAATCTGAATGTATTTATTAAATTTTGAATGATCACTACTCTCAGGGTTTCTGTGGTTGAGATGACCCCAAGGTGTTGGAAAGTCTCTTTTTCCCAGCCCCGAGATTGAAGGAGGAGTCAAGATTCTTCAGCTGCGGTTTTCAAGGTTGTTTATTCTTTGTTATCTAAAACATTCCTGTTCTGACCTGCTGAGGTCCGTCTAGCAGGTTGGGTTGAGGCACACTGACCGCCTCAGAGACGGTGCTATCTTTTTAGACTAAAAACTATGTGTACATTATTTAAAATAATTTTATAATACTTATCACCTATGTTAGACAGTGTGTTTCTACTCTAAACCAATCCAGAAGTGCCACCATCACCCAGAAGATGGAGGCTAAGAAGAAGAAAGAAGAAGGACCAGGAATGCCCAAATCCCTCCGTCTTGGCTTCTGAAACCCCATTCTAAAAACCCAAAATTCTA
The DNA here is from genome assembly GCF_047830755.1 of Zonotrichia albicollis. Lineage (NCBI taxonomy): Eukaryota > Metazoa > Chordata > Aves > Passeriformes > Passerellidae > Zonotrichia > Zonotrichia albicollis. The sequence continues at coordinate 66,570,264 of NC_133822.1, forward strand.
CTTTTCTATCTTGTAATAGATAGAAACTATTAAATTCTCCTGGCTTGTGAATTCTCATATAAGGTTGGTAATTTTTTCCATGGGTTAAAATCAAAGCCACAGGTGTCTTTGGCTTCATGCCAAGGTCTCTGAGCCCCCAGCCAGGGGCTCGAGTCATCCAGGGCACCCAGACGGATGTCCTGGGTTCTGATACTACTTTCACATATTTACTGGAAGATCTCTTCAAGCCTTTGCTTTCATTTCTGAACTATCAAGTAATATTTTCTCTGTAGAAGACAATGTCTTTGCAGCTTTGTCCTGAATTGTTCTTAACTTCTCTGCCAAACTTTAATTTGAGATATTTCTTTCAAGAAGAGCAGTATGTTCTATGAGTCATTCAAGAGCCTGTAGTTCTATATTTACACTAACACAGGGAGAGCATCGAAAAACTTATCTTCCTTTCACATGTCCCACCTGTAAGGCAGAATCAAGTTCTCTGACAAGCTAAGAGGAAAATTCAAGGAAAAGATTTTTGTGAGATGCTCAAGTAAATAGCAACCTTTTTTCGTTATTTTTCTTTCCATATATATTGAAAAGTTCCCAGAAAACCTATTGAGTCAATAAGTCTCTGTCACTGTTTTGGTTTCTAAAGCTAATTCTGTGACGAGGAGAAATTATTTATTATAAGCGTAGTGTGTTCTCTTTAATCTTTTTTATTTAAAAAAACTAAATTGCAGGCATTTTTCTTTTGAATGTAGCATTAAAAAATAGGCAGATTCTTTCTTCAGAAATGCTTAACTGTGTCACTCTGTAAACTCCAACTTTTATAGAAATTTCTCTTTCTTCCTTTTAAGATTAGACCATGGCTGCTAATACTTCAGTTTTATGTCAGCATTTATATTGTCTTTAATGAAAGCCACAGAACTCAAGTACCATTCTAATAGCATCTCAACTCAAAGAGCCACATCATGCTGTACACTGGTTTTTCATTTTCCCCAAAGAACAAATTATCAAATTATCAATTCATTCCAATTCATATCAAACAAATTGTCAGTTAATTCCACCCCTATATGCTTTGTTTTCTATTTCCTGGAGATTAATACCTTCTTCAGTCCAGATATTCTTATCCATAAACTGAGAAATGCTTATTTTTGCATGACCTCAGATTTCTTCCTGTTAAATATTGGTCAGAGCCAGTATTGATGCTCTTTCTCAGTTATATAGCGTGTCGTCAGCTCAGAATATACAAGAGGAAATTTCTTCTGTTTCAGATAATCAAGCATTGCAGCCATTCTTCTGTGTCTCTTTAGAGGCATATTACAAGTTTCCCAATATTATCAAGGTTTATGAAATTATCAATTCAATTAACACACGGTGAAAAAAATAGCACTTTGATGAGTTTTCATCCAGAACTGAAATTATGAAACCCACAGAATATATTCCAGTGGCCAGTGTGAGAGGGAGATATGACAAGTCAACTGCAGAAAAATATGAAAAAGTATTCCTTTAACACAGTTCTCGTTCTAGTCTCTTATAACTGGATTCTGGATGAAGTGCACAAACACTTTTCACATTTTCAAAGATAATGTAATAACATTGACAACCTTCTAGTTCACAGTTAAGTCCTTCTAGATCCAAGCAAGGAAATGGATGCTGCCTTTAAATTTAAAATTAGTATATAGTTTTGGAATGTGTATGTTCTGTTCTCAAAATAAAGGCCCTGGATCCCCATATATTTGTATTATAGTCAGTCTGGTGTATCCCCTCTGGTTGATTTAATATATTTGGAGATCAGTCTGTAGAGCAGCTGAGAAAACTTCTAAAGCTTAAAAAGTGAGTCAGCATTCAGGCCATGCATCTCTGATTGTTTGCATTGTAGGCTGAGAAGAGTAATTAGGATTGAGCTGTATGCAAGTAATGTGTGCTGATTATGGTTAGCTGACCAGTGAAATGTGAAGGACAAACTAGAAGTTGGCAACTACGATTAAAACTGATTAGTTCGGTTCCTGCAAAGAATAAAAAGAGAGCTTCAAGCAGATTTGTACTGAAACTCATGTATAAGCATAAGAGTTTGTGTGCATAAATAAATAGAAAGCATAGGGACCACAGCTATGGTTCAGTTATTCCTTGAGTGACTATATACATCCTTCACACTTACACACACATTCAAACTGTATTCTTCTTGCCTTTTTCCCTAAACTGTTAACAACTCTTCTGAATGTGCCTTTATTAAAACAATCACTTTGAGAAAATTTTAAATATTCACACTTTTGTTTCCTGTCAGACAACATATGGTATGAGAGAACTGACTGGATTAAAAACTTTTCTTGAAAGAATAATAATTTTCATAGATTATAAATAGTTTTGGGGACTTGGAAAAAAACTACAAAAGGATATTTTTTTTTTCCACAGGAAAGCTGCAGTTAGTGAAAAAGAGAAATTCCCAGTTTTGAGTTTTTAACCAGATAAAATATGGGAGTATGGTTTCACTAAGAAACATTAGCAGTTGCTTTCTTTTATGAAGGTACTGAAATAAGTAAAGGCAAAAAAAAAAATGGAGGGGGGGAAAGAATGTACAGAAATTCCTTCAAAGGAATTTGTCAACAAATCTGGAACATTATGGGAAAGTTGGCTTGACGGTTGCCCTTTAAGAGAGGCAAACAATGGGTTCTTGTTGTCTTCTTTTAAAAACAGTCCATTTTAAGAAAGAAATCTCATTTTTTGCATACTAGTGTCCCAAATTTGGTGTTTAATAATCAAATCTCTCTTAGTTCAGAGAAAAAATTAAGGCAATACTCTGAGATATAAATGCTTATTAGTACCAGAATAAGACCTAACCCACATTTAAAATGCAACTTGTAAATGAAAGCAAAATAGAAAAGAGGCAGCTGGTAATTTTAATCCAGTATGAGGTGATTATTGTGTCTAATGATGATTCACCAAGGGTTGTGTAAACTAAAAAACAGAGAGAGTGAATCTTGAAATCTATGTCCAGATTGTTAGCAATATGATGAAGTTCATAAATCATGCAAATAGTCAGCTAGAGAGCAAAATAGAAAATAAAAGTCTGAGAATTACTATATTTTTTCTGGTAAAGAGCTACTTTTGATGAAAAATGTAAGTCACATTCTCTCACTTTTATCTCAAGAGAATATGAGAGGGAACTAACTTAGAAGAGAGAAAATTCCCAGATGCCTAATGATTGATTATTTATAGCCTTGGAATCAGACTAATAATTTCTACCAATGTCCCTGGTAAAGATATCCAAGTACTGATAACAGGAAATATAAATAGTATGCTTGGTAAAAATTTAACTTCTCAAATGAATTGAGATTAATAAGTCATAGAACCTAAAACTAGTTTATAAGTGTTTAATTTATAAAATTTGGATATGAAGCTTATAACACACTCAGAGTAGGTACCTTTAACTCTCTGTTCTTAAAGAATATTTCAATTTCTACATCTGAGCTACTGGTGACCTTCATCAAAGTATGTCTGAATACACCACTGTTTATCTCATTGTTGTCTATGTCATATCCTACCAAACAGAAAGAAAGCTGGAAATAAGCTTGTGATTTGTTATTTCAAAATAATCCTCATAATCTGAATATAGCCTGTTATTCCTAGACAACATGCAGAATTCCTATATTTAATTTTTCCCCCCTCCCCACAATTTCTTATTCCTCTCACTAAACTATAGACCAGTGAAGAGCAAATTAGGTTCTGGCAAAAGATGTAATCTTAAAATTCATGGCACTCAGTGTGATGAATCATATTTTAAAATTCTCAGAAAAAGTCTATTTTTGCTTTAAAAAATTGGTTCTATGTATCCTTTTGCTTTATATAGAATTATGCACTAATATGTATTCAATTAAATAAGCAAGGCATTAAGTGCTTGCTCTAGTTACAAGGTGGCTTACCTTTGAAATCACTTACTGAAGAGCATATGAAATGGAAATCATAATAGGCATGTTTATTATCAATCCATCAGTTAATTTTCCTGCTGTGCTGAATTCTAGATATGATATCATTGATGAACCCGATTAAAATACTGATCATGCATCAATAATAAAAGGAAAAATTCATTATAAGTTAATAATCTAACATAAAATATTAAATTTCATTATAATACTGATCAGAACATCCTTTATGTTACTTAAAGAAATTTGCTCTGCCTCAGAATAAAAAGTTTCAAGCAATAAAACAGTTGGATATTCTCTTACAGGACAGTTCTTCTTTTGACTTGGGAACACATTAAAATTTCTGAGTTAGAATGGTAAATTTTCCATAATTTTTTTCTTTCTGTGAGCCCTCCATATTTTCATTCAAAATGCACTGTATGAAAATTGCAGATCACACTGCCAAATAATTACTTACAGAGTGGCATTCTGAACTATAGACCTTTGTGGATAAAAAGCATCCAGGACAAAGAGAAAAATAGATTATATTTTGGGTCCAGCATTATATTCCATTATGAATTATATTCTATTATGTCAGTTGTAGAAATATAATTAGAAGACATTAATTTTGTTTTAATCCTAGTTTTCATTTTGAAAACACTAAAAAATCTTCAAAAATCATAAAATTTTGTATCTATCTAAAAGTCAGATAAGATTAAATCAAGAGATTGATGTGGTTTCATAGCTCTTTCTATCAGCAGTGGATACTTAGATTAAAATAATGTGGACATCTCTGAAGGGAGCTGACTTCATAAATGGCCACTGGTTTTAAGCTACCAGTGACTTAAAGACTCCCAAAGCCAGTCTTTGTTTATTATATTTTGAATACTTTTGTGTTTTCATAAAGGATTGTTGCCTCACTATTTAAATCTATTTCTAGACATTTATAACTATACTGTACTTGTGTCATATTTGGAATCCTTACCAATAACCTGGATTTAGTCTGAAAGCTGACCAATTTTTTTGCCATTTCTTCTTTTCTATCTTAATCCAATTGGTAATCCAAGAAATTATTTTTTCATATTCACTTACAGATTAGCTCCCCATGATAAGACTTGTACAAAAGTTTCCTAAATCCAAATGCATTATATCTGTACGTAAATATCTGTCAAAGAATTATGGAAAATTTCTGAGGTATTCTATCTCTCCAAAACGCCGTGTTGTCTCTACCTCTGTGCAAACACTTACCCATGTCTGCTGTCTGCCTGTGTACTATTGCTTCTGCCAGTTGCTTAGAAGGCAGCCCATTAATTATGATTTTCTCCTTTACTCATTAAGGGTTCCAGGTAGGGAGCGTAGGTCAAACACTTTGTCAGAGCTGGGCTGGTTGCAGCTCTCCTGCCTCTGCCTGCTCCCCCCCTGCCTGAGCCTGAGCTGTGTCAGTGCCCATAGGAAAGGTGCCACTGCCCAGATAACAGGAGCCCCTGGGGAGGCTGTGGGAATCTCTTCCTGTAAGCTGGGAACATCCAGACAGCGGCTGCCTGGGGTAAAGAAATGCATAGCATAAATCCAAACAAGCTCTGGACAGGAGAGAAAGTCTTCTCCCCCAGCTCACCAAATTTCATACTCATCATTCCAAATTCCTCAGAATGGGGGTGTCATGTCTTTTTTCTTCTCTTTTCATCCTTTCAGGAGCTGGGCCTGTTAATTTAAGGATGTCCTGGGATATTCAAGAAAAGTGCACAGTCCCTTAGGAAAGAGCTAGATGCCAGGAAGGGCCCAAGGATTGCATAGCAGCTTTAAATCTGTCATTAATAAGCCTTTTGTCTGCATTAATTACATAGTCTGTAGAACTTTAGTGTTAAAACATTAACAGTACTGCCAGTGGGTTCCTAGATTCATATATGTGGTGTTTTTCCTTTTGCTTATGACAAGATTTTGAAGGTGGCAAGCACAGAGATCAGAGCTGTCAGCTTTTTAAAAGCTCACATTGCATATCAAACAGTTAATTTCTCTGACGTCTAGCCCTTTTAAAGATATGGCTCTTCTTCACAGTAAGCAGCTAAGCAATTTCATATTTGAGTTTGCCAGAAATGTGATAAATGGTGTTAGAACAAATCTTGATCTTTCATATACTTTTCTTCTAGGCTAAACAATTGAAAATAAGTTTGTGGAGTCAGTGTTCAGAAGACTTAAATCTTTTACAGTAGTCCTCTAGAACAAGGTAAGGTTTCAAATCTACATACAAAGAAAAATCAGAAAATGGAAAACCGCTGCAAACTTAAAAGTTGCTGTTACACCTTGGTCAGATTTACTTTCCTCCTCAGTGTCTTCCACTGCTCTTCTGAAGCATGTGCTTCAAGTACAATTCATGGATACCTTCTTTCAGAATGAAGGTGTGTTTTAAAAAAATGAAGAACAAACCACAAATGGATGGTGAGAGGTAGCACAAGAAACAGATAATTATGATCTGTTCATATCACAGTACTTTAGGAAAAATGCATATAGACAGTTTCAGTGGAAGCTATAGTATGTCTTAAGGTAGGTGGATGGATGGAGAGATGAATGTAAACTCTCCAGAGAGACTATCTGTAGTGTTCTTTTTGGGTTTTTATTGAAAACACTTGATGAAATTAAAAACTAAAGTCTGGCTAACTTTAAAAGGATTAATAATCCCACTGAACACAATAGAATCAATGTTCTGTCTGAGGTTCCATGTTCATTTTCTCATAATGTAGGCATCAAATGAGTAATTAATAATCTCATTTTTGTTACCCTTTTGGTAGAATTTTTTTTTTAACTGTATTTACTCTTTATTTTTTATTTAAGCTTGGCTAAATATGCTGGAAGTTAAAGTTTACCTTCATTGCTGAGAACACCAGAGTTTTTTCCTCCCTAAAAATCTGATTTGGCTGAAGATTTAGAAACTTATTACTGACTGTAACACTGAATAGAAACAAACAAGGAGTGTTGTACAAATATATGCAACACTGTATAAAGATCAGAGTTCAGAACTTTATTAAGCAAGGCTATGTTCGGAGACCTTTTCAAGATAAAAGAATTAATGCAAAAAATGGATCTATTATCAGATTGTGATTTTTGCAATTCACAGCCAACTGTGGGTTTTCAGTGAATTTTTGTTGCTTGGTTGGGGGGTTAATTATTTTAATATTAATTTTTTAAAAACTTAATAATAAATAGAAGCATTTCCATGTATTTTTGTTTCTTAAGATCACACTAATGAAGTCTTTCGAAAGGACAAACACCTATAAACAGGTAGAGGTGAAAGGTCCAGAACTCCCTTCTTTTCTGTTCAGCTTTCTCTGATCCCTCCTCTCCATTACAGTGATTGCTGCGCTCAGACTGCAGTTCTGAGGACAGACAGTTTGCAATATCCTGCTGATACGAATGGTAGTATTCCCATTCCATTCATTTCACTGCAGATCAGACTGTTAGATACAAGTGCAAACCACTATTTCCCGATATTTTAAGTGTCACTTTCCTATAGTGTATAGTTCTATGTCATAGGAAATTTTGAGCAGCTCTTTGATCTCTGGAGAGAAGCTGTTTTAGAGACCAACTCACATCACTGTGAGTCACCAAAGGTGTTGCAATGTTTTTTTATATATATATCTGCCTATCAAGACTGCACAAACATCAAGTTTGCTAATTAGTATCTGTTATTGCTATTCCACCCATAAAGAAGAATAGAAAGTTAGAATCAAATAGGTCTATCAATCAGGCTGTGTTATCACTGCATCAGGACTTTGCTAATGCTAATGACATATTTCTAAGCATCCGCCGCTTCTTTAATAAGTAATACAGAAACTAAATGGCAGCTGAGTAGCCTGTTGAGAACAATTAACCCAAAGCAGATGGCACTACAAATACAATTCTTAAAGGGTCTTTTCTTGTTTGGAATTTTCACCTTCCTTGTTGATTTTACCCCCTGGTTGAATTAAGGCCTTTATTAACAGATTTAAGATGTTCCTGACATTTGATTAGCAAACTTCATGCCGAGACTGTATTAAAATTTAATATCTTCCAGAAATGAAAAGCAGTTTCTACTGGATGTTTTCTTCCCAGGTCTGGTGTTTGGTATCATATGAAGCTTTATAGTTCAGCAACTAAAAATCCTGAGAAAGCAGTACAAATGCAAAGATCTGAAATAACAACAGCTTTGAAGCATTAATGATAAGGGTCAATAGAGTTATCTCCAAAAACTGGGTATTTCACAAAGATTTTAAGAATTGTGAGAAGGAACTTCATTGAGCTGGGTATAGAATACACTAATATATATATTTTTAAGCACTTGAATTTTATAAGTGCTGATCTTTTAAGAAGCATGATGCATAAACGGATGCTGATTGACTTTCTTGGCATAGGACATAAGCTTCAATGGCATAGGTTTTAGAGATTTCAATGCAGATTTGAGTCATATGTATGAAAAGACATCAGTGAAAAATACCTCTTCCAGTATAACTGAGGCTTGACAGACCAACCAGTGCCAAAGGTGCTATACTTAAAGGGACTCAATTGTCCTCAAGCTGTTTGTAGCTCTATTTCTGACATCTGCTCTGGTGTTACAGTGAGTAATGAATTTTGCTGCTCCTTTAGTGAGTGCTCAAAACAGATTTCATCAGAGTTAGATAGATGGGGGTTTAAAGTATCATTTGCATGCAGAGTATTTTAGACATGCAGAATGGTTGACAGGAAGATTTGCAAAGTTATTAAGTACAGTCTTGGGAATGCCTCTTCTTTTTTCAGCAATAAATGTTCTTTCTGGCTTATAAAATATATTTATTTGAAGTAAAAAACAATACATGTATATACAGGGGCCTATAGAAGTTTGAAATATGTTTTATTGTATTAATGTTAAAAAAAGAATAAAAATTAAGAAAGCTGATGACATGGCTTTGGAAAAAAAAAAAAAGCAGAGAGAAGACGGCTGTATCAAAGTATAAAAACTTGAATCTACTGTGTTGCCTCCTTTAAAGAGCTGTTTTGTGGTGATTTCTTTCTGATGATTTCACTGTGATTTTCTGATGGTTTTCTGTGCCCTTCAGAACCTAAATACCTACAATTTCAGGTTTTTGCACCCTATTTCTTTTGGGTAAGCATTGGCCATTCTGATCAATACCTAATCATAATTAAGCTTATTTTGAAGCAATTGCACAGAATTCACTAGAATTCTTCTGATAAATACTAGCTTGTGGAAAAATAAACATGGTAATTTTAAAGATATAATATTTTCAGGTAAAACCAGAAAATTTTCATCATAAATAAAATATTATTTTGAAATATATATATTTGTAAAGCTGTGTTTTTCTAAGATTGTTAATAACTGTGTTACTCTTCAGACAGTATATCTGTCTCAGTCTTAGCAGACTGGAGGCTATGCCTCAATGGTAGTAGATTTTCTGTGACATTTTTAAGTCTTACAATCCACATTATCAACAAAATTTATGGTGCAGATTTCATATTTGTCATTATTACCTAAGATGCAGCAACTCTGTAAACCTAATAATGCAAGTTTAAAAATACATAACCAATTTCAAGACAGCCATAATTACCTGAGTAAGTGAAAAATCACTCTAAAAAACCATTGCACACTTAGTGAAGTATAGTTGTACCTTAAAGGTAGGAATGAAGGTGTGAATTAATGGTACAATTAGATAATGATGACCAATTCATCCAAGGAGAGCAATTTCACCACAGTTGTTTGTTTGGCAGCAGGACATCTCCTCTCTCCCCTGGATGACAGGTGTTACCCAGTTTATCAGCTGCAAACCACTGAGTTCTTCTCCCTGTAAGGATTTCCTCAGAACCTGGGCTTGATGTCTCCACTCCACTCTGTTTTTGTGGTTTTGTTTTTTTTTTTTTTTTTGTTATTGCCTTTAAAATGCACTTTGCCACTTTTGTTTTAATATATCTTGATTAAATGGCAAAGACAACATGGGTTTTACTTCTACTACCAACTTTTGTTTAGATCACATCAAAGCATTGCCTAGACGATATGGGATCTTCATCATGTCTAACATTCTTTTAAATTTTCCACTGCATTCTGGTCACATCTCTTCTAATCTCAGTTAAGCAAATGTCATATTTGAATTAACTCAAAACAGTTCCTAAAACATGTCCGGTTATTTACTAAAGTTCTGTATCTCACTGAATCATCATGTCTGAAAATACTTCTGGATTAAACTGACCACTTTAAAAAATTCAGGAAGCTTCTCTCTCAAACTGAAAGATAAATTTTTCTCTACTAGCTACTATACCCTTGGTTAGGGAAGAATTTTCTATTATAGTATTCAAGGTCAGTTTGTGAATTTCCTAAAAATGTCAATTAAATGACTCTCATAGAAAAAGATTTAGTTGTAATAACAAATTATTGCTACTTTAAAATTTTGCATGCTTGTCTTCAATGATTTAATGTATATTTCTCATTCTATTTAGCCTGTAACAAAAATATTAAGGAGAAATTATCAGCTGTCATTAGGTGAAATCCATAATAGCAAAATATTGAGGGAAAGAATAGAGAAGATGAAATACAGATACAGTGCTATATTTAATCTCAGAGAATAAGAGCATTAAGCATTTTGAAACAGATGATCTCTAAGAATAGAAAAGTTTTCTCTGCTACTCATATTCACTATATAGACTCTTTGCAAAAGAGATAAAATGTACTAATAACACTGGTTTTGTTAACATGTTAGTTCTGAAGCCTGTGACCTTTTGTTAGAAACTTCTTGGCACAGTATTTCTAGGTAGCTGATACTTTGAATTCAGGTTCTAAACCATAATTCTTTCAAGAATTGTTGTATGGTAATTATTTAAATTTTAGGCAAAGACAGAAGTCACCATACAGTTTTTAGAAGCAGATGGAAATATTATAATAACTTAGTCTATGGGATGTAAAGAGACAGCTTGCTGGAAAATATCCACTGCTGAATCACCATCAAACACTCTCAAAGTGCAGAAACAAGATTGTCAAGGAATTATCAGCCTAAAGCAGCATTAAATCTGAATGTTGTCTGCATAAAAATAATATTTAATGACACTTTAAGTATTAATGTCAATCAGTGTAACCACAGATAGAAAAAAGAATCGTAGGAGTAATATTTTAAGGTGGATGTTTGGAGGAAATAATACAAATCCTGTTAGCCATCATCAGGAGGATTTGTATGCTTATCTTCTGTACTTTTTATATTGAACTAATTTGTTCTGTAATACAAAAAGGCTGGTGGAGCTGTTGGTACCAACAGCTGCAGACCTACTGCACAGGCAGAGATGGTATTTAAAAGGAAAATAATTATAGTCTGGGCCTAGTGCCTCTATGGAATCAAATTAATCTCTATAAATGGAGTGTATACTAACTACTGAAATACCTATAGCACCTTTACATCATTCATATGTAGTGAGATTAGCATATATATGTAGTTATTCTATTTAGAACATGTACAGCAGCTACTCATGCTGAAACTTCAGAAATCTGCCACAAAAGGAAAGTAATTGTTCTGTTAGAATTACTGGTAGTGTCTTTTGCATGCTGCAATCAACAGCACATTCTTGAGAGCTTTTTGGTCCTGTTGATTATTTAATTGCTGTAGAAGAACGTAATTTCTCCTAAACTTTCATTGTGACGAGGTGAATATCTGCTCCAGTGAGATCTTCCATGGGCTGCAGGGGTCAACCCGTATCAACATGGTATTCCCTATGGACTCCAGGGGAATCTCTGCTCCAACAACTGGATCACCTCCTTTCCCTCCTTCTCCACTGACCTTGGTGTCTGCAAGGCTATTTCTCTCACATTACCAGTCAATTCTCACAACTGCAGTTCTCCAGTGGTTTTTTTTTTTTTCCTTTTCTTAAATAAATTATCACAGAGGCACTATCAGCATCACTAATGGGCCCAGCTTTTGCAAGAGGCATGTCCATCTTGGGGTTGGCTGGAGCTGGCTGTGTCTCACATGGGAGCAGTTTCTGGTGTTTTCTTATAGTAACCACCTCTGCACATTACCCCTTCACACACACACAGACGCACATACACTCAGTACAAAAACCTTGCCACAAAAACCCAAAACACATTGTTAAGAATTTCTCTGCTCCAGAGAACTGAGCTCATAAATAGGGATATAGGATATAAGTGGTGAATTGGGAAATGATAGTTCCATGGTAAAAGACAGGCATGATAGGCAGAGATAGAGCTACTCTGAGCAGTTACAATGCCAAAAAGAGAAAGCAGGGGCTGCTGATCTTCCCATGACAGCAAATAACAGTATTTTCTACTTTCTCTCTTATCAGCCTACTACATGGGATATTGTTCCTTCACTAGAGTCAAATGGTTTTATGGATTAAACTGAGAAGTGGACAGAACTTCAATAACAAATCATTCCCAAACAGTAATTTCTCTTTTTCATTATCAGTGGCATACACTTGACTGACAGCATCTATCTCAGCACAAATGCATTCCCAGAGCTTCTGTGCTCTTCTTGGTACAATTCATGCACACAACCTCTAAAGAATGTGGCAATATGAGGACAGGAATCTTATTTGGTTCCTGATTTTATTGAGCAGTTTTCTGCCATAACCACAAGTTTTGCATTAGGATCATTCCCAGTCTTGTCTGTCAAACATCTTCAGGTGTAAATAGTACACCTCTTGCTTGCTTCAGCTTTATATATTAATTCAGTTCACTGCTGTGTTCTTAGCCTAATACATAAATTTTGGTTCTTTTTAGTTTAGTGAGTGCTTGCCAGTAGTAATTTCTACTAACATTTAGCTTATGGTAGGATTATTTAGTATTGCTAGTTAAATTCACTGAGACACCTGTACTGCTCTCATATTGTTTTCAATGCCATGCACAATTATACATTTTTTCGGTGGGGTTCTTCCTCCCACTTTATAGACTGAGCATGATGTCACATAATCTGGAATATCCCTCTGGTTATTTGGGTCATCTGTCCTGGTTTTGTCTACTCACAACCTCCCATGCACCCCCAGCTCCCTTGCCAGTGTGGCTGTACAACAAGCAGAAAAGGCTTTGGCTCTGTGTAAGCCCTGCTCAGCCATAGCAAAAACATCTCTATGTTATCAGCTCTGTGTTCAGCATGACTCCAAACTACATCTCCATACTAATAAGAAAAAATTAAGAAGAAACTTTACTCCAGCCAAAACCAGCATATTCCACCCCTTATTCCATACCACTTACATCATGTTCAAGTCCCACAGCATCCAGTGCATCACTACCCACTACCTCTCTTCCTCTTCTGTAATGTAATAATCAGATATTTTTCTCCTCTTGAATTAATCCATTAATTAGTCCATGACTTTGGGCTTCATCTTTTATGCTGGTCACCTGGGAGAAGAGAGGTGGTGTGTGATGTGGAGTTTCTAAACACCAAAGCCAGCTCAGGTCAGATCTGCTGCGCTGAAACTGCTTCTTGTTAGGCTTCTCCTGTGCTGGTTTGTGTGGTTCCTCTTCTAGTAATTCCTGTAATAATCAACTCAAATCATGGCTTACCAAAATTTAAAGAAAAATCTATCACAATCTCCACTGATGGTCCTTTTGGCCCTGGTTTTAGGGTTTATCATTGCAATGAACTCCTCCCCTTGTCCCCAGCCTGGCTGCAATAAGAGGTTCCTGTTATAGAATAGTCCACCATAAGTATAGTCCATATCATAGTCCTCCATGGGCTGCAGGGGCCCAGCTGCACCAACATGGTTTTCACCATGGGCTACAAGGGAATCTTTGCTTTTCCTGCTCTGGTGTGGGGTCTCACCCACAGGAGACTGTCCTCCTTGAACTTGTCCAACATGGGTCCTTATCATGCACTGCAGCTCTTCACGAGCCCCTCCAGAGTGGGTCCTCTGTGAGGTGGCTAGACCTGCCAGCAAGCCTGCTCTGTCACAGGAATCTCACAGGGTCACATCCTCCTTCAGGCACCCACCTGCTCTGGTGTGGGGTTCTTCCATACGTGACAGTGCCTTCAACTCCGGTTCTGAAGTTCCACCTTGTCCAGTCCAGTGGCACAGAAACAGCAGCAGTACCCTGGCCACCTGCCAGCCGGCACAGGGCTGCTATCAAAACCTTCTCAGGCACAAAGCAGTAGGGTGATGGAGAGTACAGCACTACAGCAAGCAGCAAAACCAAAACGCTGCCACTAACAAGTGACTCTAATACAGACCCAGGAAAGTGAGCCCATGGCAAGCAAAGAAGCCTGCTGATTACTAGCTAAGCAGAACTAACAGATATTCAAATCTAGTACAACCAAATTCAATCAGGTACATCCCAGTCAGATCTGTCTTTGTCTCAAGCACTTTGAGCCACAAATCGGGTGCCAAAAAGGACTGCCATGGTTCAACCCCAGCCAGCAACCAAGCCCCACACAGACAATCACTCACACTCCCACCAGTAGGATCAGAGAGAGAAACAGAAATATGGAAAAACCATGGATCTAGATTAAGATAGTTTAATAGGGAAAACAAAAGTAATGCACACCAGCAAAGCAAAACCATAGAATTAGTTCACTATAAGTTCACTATTCCCCAATGGGAAGACAGGTGTTCAGCCATCTCCAGGAGAGCAGGGCCCCATCACCGTTCTGATGATTGGGAAGACAAAATCCATCATTCCACTCCATTACCTGGGTGTGGCAGTGTGAAAAACAGAGAAGGACTTCACTCTGTATAAGCCCTGCTCAACAATAAGAAAAACATCCCTATATTAACCACCCTATGAACAGCACAAAACAAAAGCACAGCTCCATACCAGCTGCTGTTAAGATAATTAACTCTACCTCAAACAAACCTAGCACAAAGAGCAAATGAATCATAGGAGAAAATTAAATCTCTACTCAAAAACCTGTCCATGAAAATCCACTTATGTATTTAAAGTTTTATTTCATGTTCTTGAAAGAATTCCAGCCTGGCAAAAATGAGTAATAATCTTTTTTTCTTGTTCTTCTATTTTTCTAGATTCAGAAATAAAGTTTGTTATAGGTCTCACGACCTAAAGGGTTACCCAGCCTGCTAGTGAAAAACATCACAGCTGTAGGTTCATGGGAATCCAGGAAACACAAACACACAGACATTTTATTGTCTGAATTTCCCTACATGATTAGACATTATCAGAAGTGTAAAAAATAAAAATCACCACTGGCAAATATATATATATATTATTAATAAACCAAATATAGACATATACATATATTCAGCTGTTTTATGACCACAAATAAATAGTGTGGCAGTAATCAATAATAGCAACAATCAACAGTATTGCAGCAATAATAGCAGGAACAGATAACTGCAGGAACAACAATTTTAGAAAATTACAGGTTACTACAAACTTATCAGTAGCAAAGTGACTTATCAATAATGTAAGAGCAAATATGATAGTTTAATTATATGAATGTATACAATAGCAAAGTGCATTAAACAGATTTCAGAGTGGGAAATAAGCTGGCACTCAGCTGTCCCAGAAGTGGGAGAACTAACTGAACCAACCCCAGGGGAAGTCCCAGAAGGGAAGCAATCCACTTGAATTTGGAGCCAGCTGGGTGTCCCCAGTGAGGCCTCAGGATCTCATAAAATGTTCACACAGACTTTTGAAGAAAGGGAGATGTATATGCAGCTCAGGGAGTTCTGAGAAACAGAAGACCCACTTTTGATGAAAAATAAATCATAATTTTTTTGTAAAGGCATAAGAGGTCGTAGGACAGTACCACTTCAAGCAGCAAATAGATGATGGCAATTTATATTTTTTTTTAATTGGAACCTAATAGATGATGGCATTCTCTGTTCTATGGGATAAAATTTTTATTTTTCCAGACCGTTTTCCTGTTCTTGCTCTTAGAACAGCCAGTTGCAGTTACTGATTCTTACTTTCTCTTGATGTTTTCCCCTTTTCCCTAACTATTTTTCTCCTTTTCAGACTATAAGTCACTGTTACAATTCTATGGGGTTTGGCTTTTTGCTGATATCTCAGGATGTATCCATAATGTTTCTAGGTACCCAACTGTACTTGAAAGGTACCAGCTGTGCTCATAAAGGATGCTTCTGGTTCCTAGGTCTAGTTCTCAGTCTAGCAGTCCAGGCATTTGCACTGTCAGTTTTTCAGCAAATTTATTTATTTCATTATTTTTTTCCCTTATAACCTGAACCATAACTTCTTTATGGCTCCTCACATCAATATAAAATAAGATAAATAAAATAAAATAAAATAAAATAAAATAAAATAAAATAAAATAAAATAAAATAAAATAAAATAAAAATAAAAGAAAGACAGAAAAGAAGAATGCAATGATTTATGCACCCCTTCTTCTACTGAATCAAGAACTTAATTCAAAGACTTTTGTTCTTACATTTTTCTGTTACTCATGAAAGAAAGTGGTAATAATGCAAGCTTCATTCTGCCCTTGTCATTAAGGTATGATATATTCTTTTCCCAGGTGGTCAGAGATTGTTTTTCATTTCTGGTAATATTTCAGCCATGGCAAAAATTTTTCCAGAATGGCCAGCAGAGTCTTCCTACTAGCAATCAGTCGAAATTCCAAGTCTGAATAATTATCTGATGCTAAATGCTGCCATACACTGCTCTAAAAGGCATCATAAAGAGATGGCAAATATCCTCAAAGCCAGTCCAATATTAACTATAACCAATATGTATAAACTAGTGATAGAATTTAGGCCACCTTAAAATAATGATTTATTTAAATTATTTACAGGGTGTTTTTTTCAATTCAAGTCTTAAAAGAGAAAAGCAAAAATATATATGACTGTTATCAGGAGACAGCCTGAAAATATAATATAATGCTTTTCAGTAATTACACTACATAAAAGATGGATATTTATTATCAGCTTTTCACAGATGTCTTTGACGTTCACACAGACTCTATAATATTCTTTAAGAAAATGAGAAATCTGGAATCCATTCAAACTATTTCTAAGAATAAATGTTGGCAAGCAGCCCTCAGAAATTTGTGGAGTGGTTCAGAAACACTGCATTTTTTTTTTTATATTTGTGGATCTCAAAAGAAATAATGAAAGAATTCTTCCAATATTTACAATGTAATGTATAAGAATCTTTTCTTTTCATTAGACTTGTTAGACCAGAATTATGTAACAGGAAATCTCTAAACCACAGCTGAATGACTTTTAGAAGAAAGTTTTTGGGAAGAAAATCACCGTATACTTTCTTCCCTTTTTATTGATTGATGATTCTTGCTGTCCACTGACATAGAAGAGATAATATGTTAGATCTTTTTTTAAGATGGCATATTATCATTTCAATTCAACAGAAATCTGATTTAAAATCACTACTAGTTTACTTTCCAATTAATGACATACATTTTTACTTTAAATTTCAAGCTTATCTTAAGCAGAGTAGGACTAAAAAGCACATCATAACACAAATTTAACATTTCAAATTAAATTTAATATTTTAAAAGTGTTCTAAAAAAATTAAGGTATTCTCTAGGGATGAGGTCTCTCACACACTTGAGCAGAATTCCTTGAAGAAATATGAGATAGGAATGATTGGATAAATAGAAGCTTTGCAAAACTTCAGATTAGGGTGCATAACAATTTAAAGAGGAATTTCCCATGCTTAAAGCAGTTTTTCTTTGCAATTGAAAAAATAGAGATATGTAAACCAAGACAAGGAGAAGTTGTTAATCTACTGGTAACAATACTCCCTCACCTGAAACACTTTTCCTGCTTTGAGTGTAGCACTTTGGGAAAGAATTTTGCTGGAGATTATGAAGAGACAAGAAATGAAAATGACTAAGGGTGAGTCTGGAAAATACTGATCAGGAGTCACTGGAAGATCTGGGTTTGTTGACTTAAGGGATACCTGATGCAATTGTCTTCAAATACATAAATAACAGGTTTAAAAGGAAGGAATCAGAATTTCTTCATGGAAGAAAGAGGAAATAGGGATGATACATCAAAAATATAATAGTTCACATAAAGCAGACATTTTGTATCTATAAGCAACCATATAAGATCATGTTCTTGAGCTCTTTACTTTCTGAGGTTTCTGTACACTGAACACAGTACTCCGTAGGTCTGTGCTTGTCATAAGAGACAAAAATAACATAATTATTAGGTCAGCTTTCCAGCCTTTATTGAACTGTTTGGGGATTATCAGAAGCAATATGGCACAATAAAATGAAATATCACATTCCCCTTTTTTTAGTCTTCATATTACAAAACAATTTGATAAAGGATTCTTTAAACATTCACACTAAAACATTCCAACTTTATAATATTAATGAAGACAATAAATTTGCTTTCAGAATTCAGCATAGAAGAAACTATTATTTTCCAGAGACTGCAGTAAAACATTGTGTTTACTGCATAGACCTAAAAGACCAAACCCTACTGGATTCAGACTCTAGAGAAGTCTTAATCAAATTGTGCTGTAGTATTTTTAAATCGCAATTTAATGTTTAATTCCTGTAGAAATAGATAAAATATGTCCTTAAAAATTTCTAGATCATATTCAGTTGAGATCAAGCAGTGCAAAGCATTGTGATGTACTTAACACACCTCTTAACACACCTTTCTGAAGAGATGATTAGTTTGAAAAAAATTTGTGCTGAGTTCCTTAAGCCTGCTCAACTGGAAAAGTAAATACATGCCTCTGACAAATATACACTTTCACCAATCATAACAAAATTACTAGAAATTTAGAAGAGGATTTTGAAAGAAAAAAAAGATCCTTTTGTATTTTTACTTAAACATTGAGTAGAAGTTAAACATGCTTAAGTAGCATGTTAGCTTAAGGACTAAAAGAGGAACCCTGGGGGATTTTAGTGATGCTACTCAGTTGATGCTATTCCTAACTCTACCATTTTCACTATCATTTCAGTATAAGCTTAATTTTCACTACAAGTTATTTCACTGTTTTCACTGTAACCAAAGCAGGATCTTTCCACAAGACAATATTCAATAGCATCAAAAGCAAAATATTAGAATGAAAATTATAGGTAGCTGCAAATTAAACTCAATTTATAAAACTAAATGTGCAAGGCTAGCTCAGAGGAAGTGCACATATATGCAAGTTTTGAAAAGTGCGTATATATGCAAGTTTTGAAAAATGTATCTTTTAGACAGAATATTTTAAGTACATATTTAAGCCTTTAGGAACATAGAAACACCAGAACAAGTTTATCTGTCATAAAAATGTCTGTGATTTTCAACGAATAATAGATCTTAACTTCATATTTAACACTTAGGATGTGTTAAGTAAAAAAATCCCAAAAAACAACAGCTCTATTGACAAGTATTCTGAGAACTAAATTTAAAGTCTGAGTTTTAAATTAACTAGACAAATTGTATTAACTGAGTGATCTCACATTGTAAAAGGTTACTTCATGATAGACATATTTAATTAATTTTAGATATGAAAATTGGATAGGAAAAGGTCATAGAAATACTTAAACATGGCATAATCAGGTAATTAAGTCTGATAATTCAGACCATCATTGAATGATTAAAATTCATGATAATAGTACCTGATTAAAATAAATATTTTTTGATCTCTACATAATTGCCTTCTATGGTAAAACAACGAGCTGTGTGGATGAGGGGAGAACTTAGGATATGATCTGACTTGATTTCAGTGTGGCATTTGTTCTGATCACACAGTTTCTCTCACACAGTTTCTTTGCTAATGAGCTGCTAAGATATGGACTGGACAGACGAATAGCAAAACTGATGAAAATTGAATATCCACCAATTTTGTGGATGGCATTAAGTTGGGAAGAGAAGTACATGAGTCTGGACAGATGAGACACACAGAGTGATCTCTGCAGGCTGGAAAATGGATCAGCAAGAACTTCATAAAAATTACCAAAAAATTATTGCGAAATAGTGCCCTGGGGACAGAATAATTATAATCTCTCTATCTAAAGGCTAGGGTCTGATAGTTGAGGAGCAAATCTGATTAAAAGTTCCAGGGATTTTCCCAGGGCTCAATAAGATTCAGAAGTGTGTCTTGGCAGCAAGGAAGGGCAGTAGCTTACAGGTGCCAATCTTAAAAATGTATCAGCAGATTATGGGATGTGATTATTCCACACTACTCAACATGTGGCATGCCACACATGGAGTTTAAGAGAGACATGGATATATCCATTCATGGCTGCCAAGATGATGAGATATCATGGGGAGATATGAAGAAGTTGAAGGAACTTGGTCTTTTCCGCCTTGAGAACAGAAGTCTGGTCTAGTGTAGATGGAGGGGAACCATATTCCAATCACACTCATTAAATTAAAGGTAATTATAGGGAAGATGGATAAATATTTTCACAAGGATTCACAGTGACAGGACAGAAATCCACAGGCACAATTTGCATTAACAACCAATAATCATTGTCATATGTTGCTTGGAGAAATGATGGAACCTATCTCTCCAGAAGTTCTCAAGATTCAGCTTAAGAAAACATTGAAACAGGGCCCTGGAAAAACTAACTTAAGGCCCTGCTTTCAACAGAATTCTGGACCAAATGGGCCTTGGAAGTCTATTGCAGACTAGGTAATTTTATGGTTCTGGGATTCTACAATGAATTATATCCACAAACATCTGTTTTCGGGTGTTGCTCATACTTATTCATTTTATTCCCCTCTTACACAAGCATAGATACTTTGTCAAATCTGTTGGAGAATGTTTATAGACATATTAAAGAGATTTATCTTAAATTAAAATGCACCCAAACCAATAAATACCTGACATATAATGAGGTAATATGATTATTATTTCTCTGATCAATATGGCCACCCTAATCTAGAAGTTAACACAAATTCTTTTGGTCCTTAGCACTGGCGATTTAGCAATACCTGCATAGCAATTTGTAGGCTGTGGTGTTGTTTTCTTTCCTATCACGCTATTCAATTGTACAGCAATATATTAGGAAACTTTTTCTTTGATGTGTTGACAATGATTGTTGGTTTTCAAGAGGGAAAAAGTTCAATTTATCAATAGCCTTCATAAATAAATCAAATATTTTGCAACCTGCTGTTACATTAGAAAGAATTAACACCTGCATTTTCTGTTGTGCCTTGGTCTCACAAATGATAAAACTCCATCTAGGGATCCACATTGTTATATCAGCTCACAAATAAGAAACTGAGTCACATAAATGTGTCATAAGACAGATTTCCTGAAAAGTTAACTTGCTGAACAAGTTTAACTCTATCTAACACTTAAAGGAAACAGGATGGCCCAAAAACTATCAGTTTAACTTGTTTTAAATTTAAGTGAGCCCTCCAGCTGAAATTAATTTTTTTTTCAGGTCAGAAAATGAGTTATTGATTATAAAACAGAAAAAAACTGGGAAAAGTGTAAAATTATAAAAAACCATGATATTGAACAACTTATCTAGTAATTTCCCTACCTTTGGGAAATTATCTTGGAATGAAGCTTTTCAATTCACACTCTTTTTTCAACATTGACACTCTCTTGTTTTTATTTACTTATATTCTTGTTTCCCAATTTTTTCTCTGCAGGAATTGAGTTTCAATGACAAATGTATCGTACCACAAATAATGATTCACTTTGTTGTTTTCACCTCCCCTCTCCTGTATTTTCTTTATCTCTTGTGTTGATCTTTTTCTTAAACCTTTTTAATGTAAATGAAACATTCACTACTTGGCCTTAGGCTGATTCATTGTAAATTAAGAATTCTATTTCATCAGGGGATGAGGGAGGAATGATACACTGTTTTCAAGACCCGTATAATATTTAATAAATTGTGTATCATAAGTACAAACTTTCTATAAATCTTGTGCAATTCAGAGTCTCCATAGCGCTTTTATTTTTCCAGTGGCATTTTATCCTCTCTATTATTAACATACTAGTTCAGAAAAACACCAGTTTCAGAACACTGTCCTAAGCTGTCGCTCTCATTTCTATTCCTTTTTTTGTTTATTTTTCTGCATATCACCAGTTTTACTACCACCTCTCTCCAAAAATAAATATAATCACAATGAAACAAACAAAAAAGTTCATCAAAATTAAATATTCCCTGAAATTTTTATGAAGCATAATTTCCCCCCTCACAGTATTTCCTCACTGATAAAACTGAGTTTTAGGAAAGATGTTATCTTAGAGCACTGAAAACACAACTCTAATTAACAGAGGCAAACATGATCAAGACAGTCCTTCTTATCAATAAACCCTGACTATTCAAAGTTTCTTTTAATAAATCCTTTGCTTTTCACAGCCTGCAGCCCTTGACTGTGTCTATCACAGTGTTTTACTGGAAACACCTGTACCTAATTTAGTGATTCAGTTTTATTTTAATCCGATTGTGTAATATTCCATTTAAGTAAACACAACAATACTAGTTCATCATCCTCACAAAACTTTTTGGAAAGGCCTTCCTCCCTCTATCTTTTCAGGAAAGCAGTACATTATATTGAGCCAGAAAAAGTAAGATGAAGAAAACTTTCAAAAAATCCACAACTCTGCTAGTTTTTTTGGGGTTTTTTTTTTCCTACATCCTACAGTAACTTCTTCAAGTAACTCTCCGTATAATAGTAAGACTTGAGTCAGTTTGCCAAACACAAGCAGTAGAGAAACTGATGTGCCTCAGGATACCAAAAAACATCCGGTCAGCCCTTACAAAATTGGGGTTTGCACTTTTCTGGATTGCAGGAAAGTACAAAACAGATAGGCTCTCTTTGGACAAGCCCATATGGCAGCAGAAAACTGTTTGGTCAAGTCAGTCCTCACCTTGTCACCACTCATTGAAATAGAAAGATAAATGTAGAATTGATCCTATGCCTTTTATGGAAATCTAATATTTTCACAGAAAAAAAAAAAAAAAGCCAAAACCAAAAAACCCAACTATGCATGCAATCAGAATAATTTTCAAGTCTGAGTAAAATTAAAATTTAAAACAGTTAAAAGATTTTTCTTTTCTTCATTTTCTAAGGCCAGTTGAAGAAAAACCATAAAACAGTGTAATTTTACTCTTCTCTATGATTTCATTCATCTACTTCCCACCTACCCCAAAAGTTAATAGACTGAAATAAATTAAAAATTTTGGTATGAAGAGATTTTACTAGAATATGACTGAACAGTTCAAATACATATTTCAAGAAAAGTTAATTTGTATAATTCTTATCCATTTTCCAGAAATTTTCAAAAGGTTCTTTTTTTTTTTTTTTGTGTTCTATGGCAGCCATTAGTTCCTGGGAAAAAAAGTGTGCCTTGAATTCTTTTGAGATAGCAAATACTCTAGGGAAAATGTTCCATTTATGCTTGCTCCTAAAAGTACACTTTTTTCCTGTATTGCAAAATCAGAATCACATTAAGTGTTTATTTTTTCCCTGTATCTATACTGGTTTGTTACTTGAGACACTTGATCCAATATGGAGTCATTCTTCTTTGTTCCTTGCAGTGAAAGTTCTTTGCCTGCATCTCTTTTGCCTGTAGCTTTAGACTTTTATGTTCTATCTTGATGTATGTAGAAGGCATTATTCTTCATACAGCATAAACAGTTTTGTTCTGATTCTCTGGAATGCTCCAACTAACATTCTTAGGTGTTTCTTCTTTATCTAGCCAACAGTTTCTCATATCTTTTAACATTTCAATAGTATCAATATTAATGTTCCTAGAGTATCAGTATGGAGCTCAGCATATTTTTTTTCAAGCCATACGGAATAATTTCAGAATGACTCTGATCTCAGAAAGCAGTGGAAGAATTGGTTTTTTTGCTTTAACCTCAGAAAATCTGCTTATCCGATATTGTTCTATGTTGTTAATGTCTTTGTTATCAGGGGTTTTGGCTACATTCCATAGAACTGCCTTTTCCATCTTTTCCTTTAATTCTTACCATATTGCTACAAAATATGTTGTCTCTTAGTCTTCAAAGGTTAAAAAAAAAAGAAAAAAAAATCTGACAAAAAAAACCTCCCAAAAAAATCAACAAGGGAAAACTGAAGGAGTGCAACAGAAGATGACCTAACAATTTTTAGTTGGTATGAATAAAATCTACCCATGATTGTAAAAATATAATGAATATTGAAGAAACTTTGTGTGAAAACAGAAAAGTAATTTCTTTTGAACTTGGCAGCTTAATGACTCTGGTTTATATCTGTTCTTTCACCTCTCCACTCTCTTCACTCTATTTCCTTTACCTATGTGGAGGTTTTTTTCTTCTTCTTTTTTTCTTTCTCTTTTTTTCCCTTCCCCAAATAAAGAGAATAAAATTGAAACCAAAAAGTATTTCTTAACATTCAAAATTATTTCCCGATAAAATATACTACTATGCAGAATATTTCTCTCACTTTTTGGATTAGCATTGCATGCTGAAGGAATTTGTTCCTTGTGAACATTAAGAGTCTAAAACATCTGCTGGACAAAAAAAAATCATTTAAAATATTTTATTTACATTATTTCACTTACCCAGGTTTCACATTTCATGCCTTGGTGGTTTTAAAGTTGTTTATTGCTCTATTTTTCTTATCACAGGGGAACATGTTGAGACTTCCTGTCACTTATCTGTCTTCAAGGACTCATGTACTGGACTTACGTAATTTTTTTTACAGAGGATACATTGCCTTTTTTTCCACACCACCAGAGAGCACTGTTGGATCATTAAGATTTGGCTTTTATTTCATTCTAGATGCTAGCTTAAGTAATGAGAACTAGGGATTCAAACAAAACTTTGCTAAATATTCTTCCTTATCTCATGACAAATGTAACAAGCACATAAGACATAATGAATCAATTGTCATCTTTGTATTTATAGTTCTGCATTTTTTCAACACCTTTCCTTTTAAGTAATGAAAAGACCTGTATTACCAAAGTTACAACTAGTGATAGAGTTTGTATTTTTAATTTTCATAAATTTTTTTTTATTCACTAGTCCAGCTGTGATTTGTATCACAGGAAAACTGCAAAGATCAGTTCTGGTTCCTCATTCAGGGGAACCAAAACATCCCTTAGTGCCACAGTAAATAACACAACATGGAGTTGAAGACCATGCTGCAAAAACACCTTGCCCCTGTGCCAATCACAGGTGATTAATGCAACAGCCATGGCAAAGATCAAGGAAACTCTGTTCAATGGGAAAAAAGGTTACAAGGTCACCTTTAAAGGAAAAGGAAGAGAGTAGTAGCCTGCTCTTATCATTTTATTTTTTTTCAAAACTGAGAACTACAAATCTTAGGTTAGGAAGTCATTTTTTGTGCAGGTATATGCACTTGTGCCTATGCCAACATACACATGTATATAGCCTTGCATAAAATACACATACGTGTAACACACTATTGTGTTAATTTTGCAAGGAAGCTAAGCACCTTTCTCTATGGGGTTATGAAATTAAGCTTTTCACAAAATTGACCAAGCATAGTTTTGAGACCTTCTTCATAACTCAAAAAAGAATTATTAAGTGGATCACAAAGTTGTTTAACCTCTTGATGTTGCACAGTTGTAGCACTTCAGTTTTGAAGCCATTTTTGAAGCCATTTTCAGGGAATGTTTAGGAATTTTCTAATACAGGGGAATAATGACTATTTAAGGTGCAAATTATTGCTTAAATTGAAAATGTTACATTTAAATTTAAGTGTCTAAATGCATTTTTATTTTAAAACTTGGTGATTAAAAAATGTTGGAGGAATTGAAATGAACCTATTTTAATTATGAGATTTCAAGTGTAGTCACATAAAAGTTTGCAGAAATGGTTCTAGACAATTGTATTCTAGGAGAAACATCTTCTAGAAAAATACATGTCATAGTTTTCTTACACCTAAAATTGATGATATTTTTTTGTATTGAGAAATATTTTGCGAGAATATTGAGGAATATTTTCTTATAATACTAGAAGAAGACAATTACTCTAAAATTAATAACACTGAATGTCTTTATTCCACCCTTTATTATTTATTGTAATATAAGGAAATTATTCTGAAATTATAATGTACTGGTTGAATGGCAAATTTTCTTACCATATTGAGGCCTGGATATTGAAATGCTTACGTATCCATTCTACTGATAACTTCTAAATTTCAGTTGCAGCACACAACAGTAAAAATAAATTCTGTTTTTCTTTCCTCAGCATAGCTTATAGCAAACTATAGAGTGAGAAAGACTGCAAAGCCATCTTTCACTGTTTCTGCAGTATAGGGTTTAACAGCCTTTTCTTTTTGATGCATCTGCTAAGTAAGCATTTTTCTTTCTCATCATCATAAAAAAGTCTACTCTGTAATGAGCTTTCTCCTGTTATCCACAGCCAAGGTGATACAGACTATATTGAACTTTTTTGAGATTTTCCATTGGCATGCTTGTTTCCACAATACTAATGCTTCTTATTCTACTTGAGCTTTTATCAGATAAAATGTGCAGTGGAATTTTTGCTTGGGTAAGGACTTCAAAATATCTATGTATTCAAATGAGAAACAGGACAATGATAATCTTCTTAACCTGTTTACTTGATTAATGCATTTTCTGTTGCTGGAGGTTTTTCATATCTATATAATACATTATTTATGTTTTAAAATGTTTTAAAGACTGTAAAACTCAAAGTAGTGAAAATATGTTGTCTATAAATAACTGAGTAGAACCACAGAAATGTTAAGGTTGTAAAAGACTTCCGCACCTCCCAGAACACTCTGTTATCCAGTACTCTGTTATCCAGTACTCTGCTATCCAGTACATTCCTGGCATCCAACCTGAACCTCCCATAGCACATCTTGACACCATTTCCTCTTGTCCTGTTCCTTGTCCCCTGGCAGAGGAGACTGACCCCCACCTTGCTACAGCCTCCTTCCAGGCAGTTGCAGAAACCAATAAGGTCACCCCTGGGCATCCATTTCTCCAGGCTAAACACCCCAGCTCCCTCAGCTTCTCCTCATCAAACTTGTGCTCCAGACCCTTCATCATCTCTTGCCCTTCTCTGGATGCACTCCAGCACCTCAGTGTCTTTTTTAAAGTGTGGGGCCCAAATCTAGGAACAGGATTTTAGGTATGGCCTTTTCTTGCTGTGAAGGTGATTAATCACTGGAATAATATACACAAGGAAGGCGAGGATTATTTACTCTTTGACATCTTATGGAGACTGAACACTTGTTGAGAACATAAATTTCAATTTAAATGCAGAATTTTCTTATGTCTATGTGTCTACATCTCAGGACTTTTCACCTTAAAATCTTTGTACAAATTAACAGGTGAAGTAGCAGCAAAATTAGCATTAAAAAAGTTATATCTGTAGTTCAAGAGATTCCAGTGTCTACTTCTTTCCAGATATATTGTAAAAGTGTAAACGAAGATCTTGAGGTCAATAAAAATTTTGGTCAGAGTTTGAAGGACATAGTTTCAATCATGGTTCAATTCACTGTTTTTGAATTAAGAAAATTAAAGACCCCAAAATTGCTTCATGACATTTCTTTTAAAACCACACCCATCTCTCTTCAATAGAACTTGCAGTCAGTAGTTCTATTTAACTTAAACAGAACCTCAGCTGCATACACAACCACTGCCACTTTAACTCTGATAAGCAGTGTTTACAGGGAAGCCCAGCTCAGTGAAAGTATTTCTAAAGACAGCTCAGATCCTCTGACAAGATTTGTTCAATTTATTGAAGTAATTGGTTATGTTTTATAAGAGTTTAAATGTAAGAACAAATGACCTTATGCCACAGGCTAGTCTATCATCTCTTTTTTACCTTGCGTGATCACAACAGGTCTCATGTTCTTAAGTCAGATTTTAATACCTTCCCTAGTAATTAATGACTTGCTCCAGTAAGGTCCCAACTCTACATTTTTACTGTACCCTGTGGGACTGGTAAGTTTCTGTTATAATAACTTATTTCTCCTTTCTGAAAATCCTTTCGCAGTAATGGCATTAAAATTAAAATTTTCTCCACATCACTAGTGAAAATCAAGTATTAAAAAGAATCTTAATAAGTGCAATCATACTTTAATCCAAAACCATTCTTAGTAAAGCTCTTTAATCAAAATTCTTTCACAATGGTGGCAAAAAAATACGACTAGATTTATGAACTTATTTAAATGACTTCACAGCAAAAATAGGTCAGTGGGATGCAAAAATCCCTCTGTTCTTATCCAACTAACTTTGTCTTTTGCTTTGAAACTTTGTATTCATTCGACACTTACACAGTCTTTAAATTAGCTTTTACTCAATAAGCCACTTATAGGTTCTTAGGTAAAGACCTTCACACTGATTGCAAAATCTTCTAGCTTGAAGAAATTATAATGGTAAAGTCATCACATTTTAAAAGAATAAAGTGATGCACAATTTGCATTTGATGTAAAAGTTAAACAGACAGCCTTTCTAAGCAAGCAACTGCACTGACACTGTTCAGATATCTGAGTCTTGCTGAAGTAATTTGTGCGTGTTCCTGAGTCCACAGTCCTCTCTAAAACACTAAAATGTACTGTCCACTTGTCTCTTCTGCTTTTCTTGCCATCTGTCTTTCTGCTATGCTCCAGACAAGGATAAAGCTTGTCACCTTGACCCTTTTAGAAATGTTGATGATTTCATATTGAAGGACAATATTTCATAAAATATAGAGAAGCACTTTGAATAAAACTTCTAGAGCATGCAAAAGTTCAAAAGACAGTTTAAAAATGCTCTGTGTTCCAGTAGAAAGAAAAAACCCTTCATTTATTATAATATGTATGTTCTTTAGATTTTACACCGTGAATCATCTAATTATAGGAATGCACAACATTTCAAAACTAAAAATTTCTTAACTAAAAAATTGCTTCCTACAAACATTGCATAAATGTTAATAATGAATAATGAAACAATCTCATTCCTTTAGTTTCTCTTTTAGGTTAAAAACCTTTTGTCTTCTCCAAATTTAAAGACATTGTATTCCCTTTCCTACTGCAATGCTTGCTTCTGTAAGTTGTTATAAATCTTCTGTAAGATGCTAAGCAGCAGAGGAAAGCCTAAAGGAAGCTCAGTAACCTAAAATGATATCTTCATGAAAGAAAAATTTCATCTTACAGATTAAAGTATATAAAAATGCATAGCTTAAGGGTTTATAAATTCAGTTCTGTAGCTGTCAAACTTCCTTTTGGCACAGCTAAGGCTCACTAGAGTAACAGTATTTTACACAGCAATAACTGAGCGTGTATCTCCAAAAACTCTTAATGAACTATGAAAAGAATGCATCTGCGATTTATCTTAAACTTTTAATGAATTAGGGACTTATTTCTTACTTTGCCTGGGCTGTTCCAGCAATTTATCTGCATTGTTGTTTCCGAGTCACAGGATTAATTCAAGCAGTCTATGGAAACAAAATATTTTATAAAAAGCATCCATTGTACGATAGTTACTACTTAAGGGACACAAACTTAAAGTCCCATTTTCATTAGTGTGCTGGTCTTGACTGAGGTAGAGTTAATTTTCCTCACAGTGGCTGGTATGGGGCTGTGTTTTCTATTAGTGCTGAACACAGGGTTGATAATATAGAGATGTTTTTATTATTGCTGAGCAGGGCTTGCACAGCACCAAGCCATTAACAGCTTTTTGTACTGCCCTGCTGACCAGGATGCCAGGGCAGTGGGGGAGGCTGGGAGAAGATGCAGCCAGGACAGGTGACCCTAGGGATATTCCATACCATATAACTTCATGCTCAGTATATTAAATTGGGTGAAGAAGAAAAAAGGGGGGAACATTTGTAGTGTTGGTGTTTGCCTTTCCAAGTTACCATTCAGCAAGATGGGGCCCTGCTTTGCTGTGGTGGTTGAACACATGCCCCTGGGAATTACCTCAGAACCAACTTTTCCAGGATTACCACTGAGTAAAAATATATTTTTAAATATTTCAGATTGACTGTCAATAGTGAAAGACTAAAATTGCTATATGAAGGCCCCTCTTTTCCCAGATACCAAACTTTTATGATCATGATATCATTACTTTTAGAATCATTTATCTCTTGTGTTGCTGCCATTAACTCTTAAAATATTTGAGGAAAGGAGATAGTCTGGCTATCTAGACAAGGTTAAGAATACAGCTCTCAGAGGCAAATATCTACTCAGGGGAGACAATTCTGAATGAGCATGAAATCAGTCATCCATTAATATTTTAGACTTAGCAACCTCATCCAACAGTACAGAAAATGTATAAGCACTCAAAGAGGATTTCTGTCTCAGACTTAAGTACCAGACACTCACTCTGATTGGTATTTAAGTGGCAAAGATTTCATCCCTGTGTTTTTTTCAAATTTATGTTTATAACAGTGTTGGTACTATTTTAGAAAATGTGTATTTTAATGCTTTTATTATAGGGTATTTTGTGGACTCTGGATAAGCAGCAATGTCTTCTATGCTGCAGAGAAAATGGAAAAGTCTAAAGACAGAATATAGTCTTCTTTAAGAAGACACGGATTCAGTTCAAGTAGACCAAGCTGGAGAGAGAACTTATATAGCCCATGCCAGTTTTTAATCTCTAATGAAAAGCTTTGACACTAGCATGTCCTCTTTGTGTGGCTGCAGAAGAAGAAAACCTGGGGACTAACAAGATGGAGCCAAATGTGTGACTCAAGTCTCTACATTAAGAAAATTGTGACAGACTTTGGATCTTATTTCCCAGAGACGTTTTTCTTCATTCTGGTGTTAGTGCCAAAATTCGTTTTAGGGCATATCCCATTACAAACATTTTAGGTGTCAATTTCTGTGAACATCATTGTTAGAAACCTAGATCTCACTCTTCACTGAAACTTACCAGGACTGGGAATCCTTCTTCCTAAACCAAGACTTTTGGCAGCACAACATTTTGCTGTTTGAGTTCCATGTAGAGTTAGGTCTTGATCATGTGAGATTTCATCAATGTTCCCTGTTGCAGACATCTTTTCATGAAAGTTCTTTCCTTAGGATTTTTTCCTCCTGAGAAGCTAAGACGCCTCAGGAACAAAATGTAAACAATGATTATCTGCTGCTGTGGAATGCAACAGGTGGATCTTTGATTGGCCCATCTTGGATGTTTATAATTAATGGCCAATCACAGCCCAGCTGGCTCGCCTCTCTATCCGAGCCACAAATATTTGTTATTCATTCCTTTTTATTCTTAGCTTAGCTAGCCATCTGATGAGAACCTTTTCTTTTAATGTAGTTTTAATGTAACATATATCATAACCTAATAAATCAAGCCTTGTGAAACACGGAGTCAAATCCTCGTCTCTTCCCTCAACATAAGACCCCTGTGAACACCGTCAGAGTTCCCAACAGAGATATTGATAGGAGAGAAGAGTTAGCTCTCAAAATATACATACAGTGAAACCTCTTTATTGGTGTACTTCAAGTTTTTGGGTAGTTTGTTTTTTCAAAGAATGATGTTGGGTTTGGTTTTGTTCTTGTTTATTGTAGATATATATATGTATATGTATATATATTGTACTTTTTTGCAGTCTTATATATCATTTCAATTTAAAAAAAATATTTATTAAAAAATCCAGAGTATATTGTCTTTATGCTCTTAGTTTGCATTCTACTATGGCCTGAAGCTTATACTTCTTTTAATTAACATTATTCTGTTGTTAAAGAGGCACTAAAATACAGTGGAATATTAATAAAATATTGAAGTCCACTTCCTAAAGATTTTGAGGAAAAAATCAGTAAAGTGAACATGGAAAAAATTAAAATTTTGTCTTTATTTAATGAGGCACAAATCAAATAAAGTATCTACAATTTAAGATAAATGTTCTACAAGACGATTAAAAGAAATTACTTTAGAAATCAAAATATATTACAGAGATTTCATTTTTTGCTTTGCTGTCCTTAACAAACTCTTTTTTTATGTCTGAACATCTGAACATTAGTACCTGGATCCACACAAAGTCTTAACTTCATTAAGCTGAAGTTTACAAAAGGCCAAGTTACCACTGTTTTTTCAGTGATTACTGAATATTAATGTCCTTTCAGCTTCAAATATCCTAATTCTATGCTACACAATCATTTATCCATATAATTCTTGGGAAGGAGTTAATTTGCAAAAGATAGTTTTGAACTTTATTGAACTGGCTCGTCTATATTTTTCTCCATTTCATTTGAAAAAAACCCAAATGAACAAGGATATATGCTTCTATTTTTTTTTTTAGGCAAATAAAATAATTCCTTTTGTTTTCAGAGGTGCTATGAGCTGTTCAAAAAGACACTGTCTCTCATGAAGTGTGTATGTATGTATGTCATGCTACCAAAGCTGTTTGCACACCTGCACGACTAGATGTGCATTAATCCCCTTGTCAAACACATTCCTTTTCATTTGATAGGCACACATCCCTTTGCTTGATGGATGACACAAATTGTCTCAATTCACATCATCCAACAGATAAGCTCTTGTTATATTAAGTGTATCAACTGCATGATAGAAATCCCTTCCTTATAAGGTGCTAACAAGTTAAGTATATGTTTAATAATTTTTTTTCCTCCAAAAAATATGTGGCCTCTTTCCTAAGAGTGTAATAAAGAATAAGTTCTAGACAGGGTTATTAGCAGTTTTGCAGAAAAATGAGATGGAGAAATTGTGAATTAATGGCGAGAAAAAGCTGAATTCTCTTTGCTATTAATTTCATAAATGGCAAGATAAGACTTTGTGATAATTTTTGGAGATTGTGGTGTTTAGGTTCGGATTTTTTTTCCCATAAATAATAAACAAGTAAGTATGTAACACACTGCAATATAAGCTGCGCAAGGAAACCCCAAAGTCATATAAAAAGAAAAATTTCTCAACTAATCTTATAAAGGTCTAACAAAATAATATGACATTATCAGTAATAGCACAGTGCTGAATAGGAAACTTTCTGTTCATTGCAGACTGCAAAACCTTTCATAACTCTGAGCCATTCCTGTTTGTCTTTAACCTCTATTCATTACAAAAACACAAAGAAGAAATGAACAATTTCTTCATGTGATAAATTAGATAGAGGATGCTTGATATATGTATGCAAAGCACAGAGAAGTAATGTATAAACAGTAGTAAAACAAGATTCAGTGGTTGAAATTGTAAACTAGAAGTAGGTTTAAATTTCCCAGCAACTATCTCTTTTTGGGATATTGTATGTTCACAAGAATGACTTCATGGTTTTAGCCAGAACTGAAAAAAAAAGTCTTTGATATTCTGTTCTGGGTCACCTTGTTTTGTGCACTCCTTTCTTGATCTCCACTGGCTTTGCTAACATCTGAGTCTTGTTTTAAGCTTGCTGATTGCCTTGAGTTTGTATTTGCTACGCAATAAGCTGGCACTAAGAAGGATTTTGATCTTTAATCTGGTTCAAGGGATGCTAAGCAGCTCTGATTGCAGCCATAGGCAATACATGTACTAAATGAGATTGAAGGACAAATTAAAATAAATAATGTTTGAGTAAATCGCTTTGTCCCAGTTAAACACATTTAACAATTTCATTTTCCCTTGCAAAGCAGGTTTTAAAGAAATTAAGAAGTGGTTTTTTTTTTTTTTTTCTGATGTAAGTATACTGAATCTTTTTACACACAGGGAAACTAACATCACTGAAGTTCTGTTTCTCCTGGATGTATAACAATAGCTTCAAACCTTTTGGGTAGAAAGCTGAGAAGTCACAGATCTGTAAAATATAATGCTGTATTTATTGCCAAAGGCAAAATATGGGAAACTGTTTAAATCTTTCTTAACAATCATACTTCACTGGGGTAATGATGTTTTAGGCCTTTTGACTAACTGTAGCTCCTGCAGACAGAAAATAGCAACTTTATACAATTTTCGTGACTCTAAGAAATGAAGTCTAGTAATGAATTAGGAAAAGAAAGAACAAGAAAATCAGTTTTATTTGATCTGATAATTTTAGTAGCATTCCACCTGTAAATATTTACATCCTTTAGGGTAATATTTTCATGATGTCCTGTATTTGAAGAATAGAAAACTAAACAATAAACTAAAAAAAAAATTGGTGTAATTAGGGGGAAAGCTAGAAAGGATAAAGCATAAGGTTTAAACAATATATTACAGGGAGGAAATTAGTAAAGCAATTAATATTTTCCAGCATTTATCTGTGTTAGGTAAAAAGACCTGATAATTAGATAGACTAAACCTTGTTGGGCCACAGTTTCAAGGAGAAAAAAAAATGTAAGCCTTACAGCCCTTTGGAACCTATGTTCATCAATTACTGCTGTGCCTGTGAATATGTTTGAATAGTTCAATGTCTACAAAATAGGAAATGTCAAAGCAGCATGTGCACTTGCTCAAAACAGAAAAGTGGTTACAGAATAGAGGATTCAGAATTTACTTCTACATTACATAATTCACTTCTGAATTATGGAATTTAGAATTTAATACTGAGTTACTGCTAAAACTTTTTCTTTATCATCATATTAGAGATGACTGAAGGCTAGATAGGTCAGATAGGCAGAGTAGTTTTGATAACCACAAAAACATAAAGTTCTGAACTTTTATATCAGCATAATATAATCTTTATGTACCAATAGCAAAGTAAAATACTTTCTTGGCCACTAAAGTCAGCATGGATAACAAGGAGAATTTACATATGGGACAGCATTTATTTTATCACCTTTCACTATAATTCATGAGTCCTGACAGCTCCAAAACATGTTTCAATCAACCAGTTCATAAAAATCCTTATTTTTCATTATTTTCTAAAATTAACATTGATTTGGTGAAATTTTTAAGGTGTTAGAAGACAGAAAAATGTTGCAATGAGTATATCCCATTGTGCAGTTATGACATGCTGAAAGCATTAAATATAGACAAGTTACAACACTCAGTAGTCTAGGGACCCTAAAAATTTAATAAGCTGTAGCTGCAGGCAAGAATCTAGCAGCTGCAGGGACAGTAGAAGGAGGAAGTTCTAATCTATTGGCGGCATGTATTTTGTTGGCAAAAGTAATGCATCTTCAAAACTGTTCTTTCTGATTCATTATTGAAAGCTTTTACAAATTTTCATTAATGCATATATCTATTTTTTAATATATTTTGCCACAGTTGCAGTAGACAAAAAAGTCACAGTTCAAAAAATCTTATTTCAGTGATTAGGAAATATTAAGGAGCTGAATATTTACTCTTTAAAATTATGAACATAGCTCTCTGTTCCCAATAAACTTTTTTATGATAATTAGATTGATCTTCTTGAACAGTATCTCTTTCTCACAAATATTCAGTAGGCGCAAGCTATGTTCCAGATATAGATATTGGAACAAGATGCTATTTAAAGAAAATCATCCACTCTGTCTTATGGTAGTCATGTTTAACAGTCAATGCATAAACAAAAGTCACAAGACATTCTTTTAGCTATTTTTTCAGATCTACACTTCAACTTTATTCAGCAGTCCTTCTGGATTAGATTACATATACTGTGATCCTAGAACACTTACAGCACATGGATTTTCTTTCTTACCACAGCCGTGATATTTGGGGCTACAGACCAAAAAGTGGTGGTCTTCCTATTTCTGACAAACCTGGAATCTACTTTAGCTGAATCTGAAATAGCCTGAGCCTTTGTAACCAACCAGAGTTCTGAAAAAAACTGTGATATATCGCTAGTTATATTATGATGTTTTGATGTCAGAATCCAGGTTGTGCACAGTGAATGAAGAATTCAGCTTATACAGTTTTTATGAAAATCGCATTACAAAAGTCACTCATTCCAGAAACACTTCACTCACATTAAGCTGATGCTGCAATAGATGAACAGGCTTTCCTCATGCAATTAAAACCTCTCTAGCAGCACAGCTTTTTCTTGTTCAATTTATCTAAAACTCTGTCTTGGCTAGGGAACATCTGTGCTTAAAGATGCAAAGGAGAAAAAAAAAACAAAAGGAAAAAGCCCCTTTTGTATATTTTGGGTTTTGTTGGTGATTTTTGGTTTTTTGTTTTATAATTCATTTTTATTTAGAGGAACAGTACCAGTACAATCTATTAGTTGCATTGCAAAACACAGAGTCAAATTTCAAACACATTAGTTCACAACTGTTTATATTTTTTCCCAGTGCTGGATCAAGTGACATGCACTTTAAATTTGATGGGAAGCAAAGATAAGATTGTCTATATGGAAATCTCTCAGTTCACAGATGAAATGCAATAACTTTAATAGCATACACTGCAATGTGACAGAGAGAATAAAAACTTCTTAAAAAGTCATAGAGTAGAAAATACTGGTTTTCAAATTTGTAGTGTGATGACCTCAGGCAACACCCATCCAGACTTTTTCTCACTGTTCTCCACAGAACAGAGAGAAAATAGAAAGATGACAAGACTAATGGATGGACATAATGACAGTTTAATAGAAAAAACAAAGGCTGTGTGTGAAAGCTAAGGGGAAAAAAAAAGGAAATTACTTCAAAAAAGGAATTCATTCACTACATCCCATCAGTAGGCAGATGTCCATCTGCATCCTGCAAAGCAGGGCCACATATTACAGCTGCTTCGGAAGACAAATGCTATAATCAGTAACATGACCTTTTCCTGTCTCCTTTCCCAAGCATTTATTCCTAAGCACAGCATCATATGGTATGGAATATCCTGTTGGTCAGTTTGGAACCCTTGGTTTTGATGCTCCCAGCTGCCTGCCTATCCTCAGCCTACTCACTGGGGCACTGGCAGAGGAAATGAAGAAGAGGAAAAGGAGAGAGAAAAACTTTACACTATGCAGGTACTGTTCAGTAATAGTCAAAAATCACTGGTGTGTTTTCCACAGTATTTTATACAGGAATTCATAGCACACAACACTATGGGCTGCTATGAAGTAATTAGACCCTATCCCAGTCAGACCTAGTATGAAATTCTATCTTCCAAAAATTATCAATGTAGGCTGTGATTTGTAGGGAAATTTTGATTTGGACTTTTATTAGTTCCCATTATCGTTATTCTACAGTTGCAAGAACAATTTGAGTTAGAACTATTTAAAAACCAAATAGTTCTATATTTGAGGGAAAAAGTCCTTCCTAAAGTAAAACCTTAAAAAAGCTTACAGCTGAGCAAACAAGTATGAGATAATCAAAATGTTCATAATTTCTTGGCATAAACTCATGCACTAATGAATGAATATATTGCGTCTGGGATTTACACAGAACAAGTATCAACATTGTCTCTCATGCATTACTTTACTTAGT
This sequence comes from Zonotrichia albicollis, assembly GCF_047830755.1. Taxonomy (NCBI): domain Eukaryota; kingdom Metazoa; phylum Chordata; class Aves; order Passeriformes; family Passerellidae; genus Zonotrichia; species Zonotrichia albicollis. The sequence goes on from NC_133822.1 coordinate 66,607,217, forward strand.
TAGGCTAACAGCTCATTAAAATTCATAACTGTGTTTATAAATGAAGAACACACTTTTGATCTTCCAGCCCTTGCAAGCATTATCTACAAAAACAGCGGAAACACTGGACCTACAAGGAAATCCAAAATATGCAAAGGTTTTATCAGAAAATACAGACATTATGTTTCCTACATCTGTCAAATCAGTAAAGTAAAATTACAGCTATCTTAAAAATAAATGAAAATTCTCACTTTATAATTAATCTTATGCTATGAAGACAATAAAGAAAAAAGATGGTAAAATGGTTTTTAGAGCTGGGATGAAGAAAACATAGTCCAAATGAGGTGGACTTGGTTTACATATAAGATGAAATACTTCTAAGATATCAGTATAACCCCGGGTTCATACTCACCGGCAAATAATATATTTTCAGAATACAAGTACATAATGTTAATATTTATATTTAATGGGGTTTTTTGTTAAATTCATCAGCAACAGTAAAGAACTCCTTAAGTATGAGTACTAGAATCAATTTATGCATAATTCCTATAGGGAAAATTGACCAAAACATAAAAAAATATACTTGCTTCATTATAAAAATCAGTCAAAGTACTAACAACATTTTAAATTGCAAAAGCACAGAATAGATCTGCTGTAAGAGGTGAAATTATTATCCCTTTCACAGAAAGGGAGTGCTACATCACTCCTGAGCACATGAAGAGGTACACTGGAAGGGCAGTACCTTGCTCACTAGATAGAATATGTACAATCATCAGAACACAGGGCTTTTTCCCTTTCCTTCCAGGGTCCATTTCCAAATACTCCTGCTTTACCACGACTGTTCAAAAAGACACAAAATTTGGAGTAAAATGGGTCTCCGGTACCATAAGTCCTAGAGATACAGTTTCTCTTTTGTACCAGTCTTTTTTGTTGATTGTTTATATTTTAGAACATAGGGATAAAAGATGCAATTAACTATCAGATATAAATTCTACAGAGCTAGAAAAATGAAAAAAAAAGTGATTTTTCTGGGAGTAGAATACTATCTTCTTTCAGATTCAATGGATCACAACAAATTAGAGAAAATTAGATGCAAATTATTTTAATTTGACTAATGTAAAAAATTTTACTTTTTATTAAAATCAACTAAATTTGAAAACATATAGGAAATGTTGTGGATGTAATTTGAGCAGGTCCTAACTCAGAAAAAGAAATAATTCAGGAAAACAGCTAGGATTAAAAAAAAATCATCACAAGTAGATAGGTACATAATCAGAAAAGTAGCTTTCAATTTGTATATGACATATAAACAGTGATTTCATGGTCAGAAAACAGAAGTTTACTCATTTTTTCATTGGGAAGAAGAAGTCCCAATACTAAGCCATGTACTAACATAATAAAAATCCTTTTTTTTTTATATTTATCAAGTTTTGAACTGAGAAACTTTTTTTTTTTCTACTAAGAAAAAAACACTAATTAAAACTCTGCAACAGCATCCTGTTTATCTATGATCATAGAGGAAAGGCTTAGTATCATGATATGATTTGACAGTATATGTTATTGACCAAAAGCGATATTGACATCACTGACTATGTTGAGTTATAAATTGAAGTTTTTTCTTATTCTTACTCACAGTTATTGAGTGAAGACCCTCTTAAATATCAAGGAGATTACGTATCTACAGTTTCCTATTGCCAAAGATTTTTTTAAGCCTCCTCTCTCCTGTTCTTTGTTATAGCTTCATTTCCATACCATCAGGAAATGGTGTTTTCAAGGCAGAATCAGAGGACAGAGTGTAAAAGTCACTTTGATCCAGCTACCACCTAGGATTAGGTTTGCTGTTTTAGAAAGGTTGTTAGAGGTAGTTTTACCTTCACTCTCCTCACAATTTAATGGGACATTTTTGTGGCCATCAGCACTGCTCCATTTCACCCTTTGTTGTATGGTACTGATCTTCTGTTGGAAAATCAATACTGAAGGGACCATCCTGCATTTTATTCTCACAATGGGATGCTAGCAAAAACCTATGAATGACAGTATTGAGGAATTAGGTATTTCTGTTTCTGACAAATAGGAAGAGAAATATT